>NW_017671802.1:142734-202854 GCF_001879085.1 Nicotiana attenuata
GCAATTGAAGAGTCACCACCTAATGGTTTAAGGTGCATTAGGACACCTATAAGGTTCAATTCTAAGTTTGTTTGATAACCAGAGATAGGGTAAGGGCTTGAAATTATCCTAAGGGGAAGGTGTTAGGCACCCCTCAAGTAACAATCCAATGTATGGTTGCATCGGGAATTACACTCAAGTAACAATCCAATGTATTTCATGATTTTACAAATATGAGCGAGTTTATGTTAATTAGCCACGGGTAATAATTCGTAATTAGCTTCTTCCGAAGACTAACAAGACTTTCTAATTGAATTATCCCTAAAACAATTAAGAGATTAAGCACTCCCGGATATGGCTACAAGTAGTTCAATCCTATCCCTAGGTAGAATATATAAAATGAGGGTTAACGCCTCATGTTCTTGTTAATTAATCTTTCCCAACCCCAAATTATCTTTTCCAAAATTAATTCGGAGTTAATGGGCGAGTCCTAGGGTTAGATAATCCCTTTGGAAATATTAAAGAACAAGAATAATTAACGTAACAA
Source organism: Nicotiana attenuata (assembly GCF_001879085.1). Classification (NCBI taxonomy): domain Eukaryota; kingdom Viridiplantae; phylum Streptophyta; class Magnoliopsida; order Solanales; family Solanaceae; genus Nicotiana; species Nicotiana attenuata. The sequence goes on from NW_017671802.1 coordinate 143,261, forward strand.
TAACTCACTTCATAAAAGGATAAAAATCATTCAATACATAAGCACAACAAGGTATTTAATCCACACTTTAAACAAGAATATTTCCATAAACAAGATTCAAGTGTTGGATAAAATACTACACACTTAGATATACAATACAAAGCAAGGAAATGAAGAAATAAACATAAATGGGTAAGAAATCCTTAACCACAAGCTTCAAATCTTCAAGACCCAAGTGTGTGTGCAAAACCCTAGCTTCCACCTTGTTCTCTCTAAGTCTAAGAACTCAAAAATATGCTAAAGATGTCCAGATATCTGCTTGGACCAGTATAAAAATGGTTTGGGATTGAGAAAATGTGAAATGCCTAATTTGCCCAGATCTGATGCCCGTTTACCGCACCTGCGGAAGAATCAACGCAGGTGCGGCTCCGCAGATGCGGAGATCCCATCGCAAAAGCGATTTGCCAGCTGAAACTCTGTTACCGCAGATGCGGTTCACCAAGCGCAGATGCGCCACCGCAGAAGCGGTAATCCAACCGCAGATGCAGTTCCTTGCAATCTCAAACAACTTTGCAGATGCAGAACTATTCATGCAGAAGCGGGGTCGCTTCTGCGACCTTCCTTCCGCAGATGCGGAATCACTGGGGAGTTTTTTTGCATGTTTTCACCCTTTTTTGCTCAATTCCACTCCAATTGAATTCAAATCACTTCAGGGCATCATTTACCTGAAAATCTAACAATACACACCATAAACAATCTCATATGATAGTTAAAGGACATAAAAGCTAAGGAAAAGAGACTAGATTGAGTGGTAAAATCACCACTCATCAGTCATCATATCCATATCTACCCTTCCCACCCCATTAAGGTATTAAAGCGCGGATTGGTCTCGACCTCTATTGCATGTTATTACCCGTCCCATTCCTATCAGTCCCGGAGGGATTTAGGACTACTATTCCTATAAGCGGGAGGATTTTAGGCTGACTTTTGGGTTTTAAAGGTAAAAAGACTAAGGCGACATTCAAAACACACAGGACTGCATATTAGGGGAAACATGTAAACAACTACAGGCTCATATATACCTCCTCAAGTAAAGCACATAAATAGCATGACTTAAAACACATTTAGGGCCAGAATTCAAAGTACTAAGATAGGGGAATTTCAGTTGTTGAAGCAGACCCATTTATTACATAACTCAGATAAGAAGTCCGAATCAGGCCTGCCTGCTGGTTGCAGCAGTTGCTAATTAAACAAAGGCGGATTCAATTTTATCGTTATTACCTAAGGCTTGCCTAAGTGTGTATTGATGATACCTTATAAGCATGATACCTATTACTGATTCAAAAATGGCAAAGCAGTGATAGTTTTAAACGTGTAATTTAGATCCTATAGGCATGCTTTCTAAACCGCATTAATGAAAGGAGTAAGTTGTTTAAACTAATTCAACATAGTATGAGTCAAACTGATTTAAACTAAACTGGTTTCAGATCCTATAGGCATGGTATCTAATTGAGTAGGCAGGATTTAATAGATCATAGTGAAATTCCTATAGGCATGACTTCTATAAAAAAACTGATTTTAATCCTGTAGACATGACATCTAGTTTAGAAACTGATTTTAACTTGTGGGCATGATGTCTGATTATAGCCATTAGACCCTATAGGCATGATTTCTATGTATGGAAGTAAGTATGTAGAACTTTACTGAATCAGATCCTATTGGCAGGATATCTACCCTTAAAACATGCACAATTACCCCATCCCTTTTCACTAACCAACCCCAATATTCGTTACAACTAGGGGTGTGCATTCGAATCGATTTATCGATAAATCGAATCGATTATCTGTTATCGAAATCGAAATCAAAAAAAATCGAAACCTTATTGAAACGATAACGATAAGCATATGTACAAATCGATAATCGATAAGTAATTACCGATAAGGGTCAAAATCGAATCGATAAATCGGATGCACACCCCTAGACTGTAGACACTTGTTAAATGAGTAATTACCTATTTGTGTAGATTAATATAACATACAGAATGTATATATATTCTGCTACTATTTCGAAAGCGGCTATACAATATTATTTTCCCTAATCTATACCCTTTCCTTTACCCTAAGTACCTTACCCTATTATTTCCTCTACCACATTTAAGGAATGATCATATTTAAAGATCAAGGGAATGAAGTTCAAATTAATGGAAAATAGAATTAGCCGTGATGATTTTTTTTTTTTTTTTTTTTTTTTACCGTTGGAGTGTTGGTGCCATACATTTGATCCCTTACTTTAGTTTTGTTGCATGTGCTTGTTGACACAATTTTTATATTATAAATGATGTTCGTCTTATTTTAGCTTCTTTTTGTCCATATTAGTTAGGCGCGTTTATAGCGATATACTTTCCGTGGAATCCCGCAAATTTTCTTATTGGTGTAATCGATAACCGAATCGATAAGCCCCCAAAATTGATAAATCGAAACCTTATTGAAACGATAACGATAAGCATATGTACAAATCGATAATCGATAAGTAATTATTGATAAGGGTCAAAATTGAATCGATAAATCGAATGCACACCCCTAGTTACAACTTATTACAGACCAAAATATTGAATTAAATTAGAAAAGTGTAAAATAAGAAGTTACAACCATAGGAAACCTGATTCTGACTTCCTCTCTGAGTTATGGAACAAACCACCTCAAATGCCACTTGTTTCAAAGACTTTCTCAGACCTAGGTGTGTCAAAGTTCCCTAAGGGTCTTAAGGGACCCCGGGCAGTGCTTANAGCGTGTAGGAACCATAGAAGGCTGGTAGGTGGTGAGACCACCATGGATTCAGGCCAGGAGGTGGCCGGAGAAGGCGAGTGAAGCTCATCGGAGCGGAGGGGAAGGGGGAAGGTTCTAGAGAGAACCAGAGATAGAGAGATAGAGATGAGAGTCGGTCGAGTGAGGAACGAGAGGGGTTTGGGGGTTGTTTGTTTAATTTGGTAAGAACGAATCTGGACCGTTGATCAAAATTGATCAACGGCCAAGATTTAATCCGGATTGGGTCGGGTAGATTTAGGATTTGGGCTTGGGTTTTTGGGCTGGTGTAATTAGGGGATATGGGCTGGTTTAATTTAGGCTAAATTAGAGAGCCAAATCTGGCTATAAGTTAAATAGCCCCTTTTTCCCATTTAATTTATAGAAAATAGTAAATAAATTTCTGAAAAACAAATTGAAAGCACTAAAATGATTTATAATATATAATTATCAATTTAAAAATATGAAATCCCCTTTTATAAACATGAGATGAATTTAAACCTAAAAATGGCTAATATTGCAATTATGCAATTTTATCCTTAAAAGTACTAAATAAATTTGTAAAAAAAAAATTTGTATAAATATCTTAGCTATATTTTAGTATAACATGAGAATCAAATAAACGAATCACCAAAAAAATGATAATTTTGGGGACAATTATTGGTTTTTCTAGATAAAATAGGGCAGTAAATTGATTTAAAATCTTTGAAAAATTAAGAAAAAATAATGAAACCTTGGGATATGCTTAAATATGCATATAAAGACTATTTTGAAAGTATTTTGCACATTATAGAAAATACAGGGAAAAATTGAGTATCAACAGCTGCCCCTCTTTACCCGGGAAGGATGAAAGAGTTGTCGGGTAAAGATATGATGACCAATTTTGACCGAACGAAATGGTTTGAAGAGGTTTGTCCGTGCTCTGGATTCTGAGCTGCCTACATATCCCTGGTCTTACAGGAAACAGGCAATATGTAGTTCAGGATCCACCGGTGGAGTATGCCGATGAAGGCTTTCAAGCACGGACGCAATATTTAGGATAGGGCTGCGGGGAACTGGAGGGAATCGCTCCTGCCGAGATGGACGTTGCTTGCTAGTTTACCTGCAAATAAGCAAATATGAGCATATATTGTGCATAAATTTAAACGTGATGCAAATTCCCGTCGGACCATGAATGTTGTCTTTGGACGGTTAGAGTGAGGTCCTTAGACCATGATGTCCTGGGCTATGAAGCGTATGATAAAGGATTCGCAGGCCATGAAATGATGCTCTCGGGCTATGAGAATGATGCCTCCGAACCAAGATGCCTTTGAATAATGATATGCAGGAGATTAAAGGGATCTTCAGTCCATGACATGGTGTTCTCGGGCTATGTAAATGGTGCCTTCGAACAATGATGCCTTCGGATAATTTGGCGATCTTTCAGCCCATGAAATGCAGTATTTGGCAATCTTTCAGCCCATGAGATGTGAAAGGTGGCGATCTTTCAGCCATGCAAGCGTAAATAAAGGCAGCGATCTTTCAGCCATGCAGGCGTAAATAAGGTGGCGATCTTTCAGCCATATAAATATAAATAAGGTGGCGATCTTTCAGCCATGCAAGTGTAAATAAGGTGGCGATCTTTCAGCCATGCAAATGTAAATAAGGTGGCGATCTTTCATCCATGCAAGCGTAAATAAAGGTGGAGACAACGTTTAGTCTCGGTAGGCAGAATGGTAGCCTTATGCAATGCAGAAAATGCAGATGGAGATAGTGTTTAGTCTCGGAAGGCAGAATGGTAGCCTGATGCAATGCAGAAAATGCAGATGGAGACAGTGTTTAGTCTCGGAAGGTAGAATAGTAGCCTTATGCAATGTAGAAAATGCAGATGGAGACAGTGTGTAGTCTCGGAAGGCAGAATGGTAACCTTATGCAATACAGAAAATGCAGATGGAGATAGTGTTTAGTCTCGGAAGGCAGAATGGTAGCCATATGCAATGCAAAAAATGTAGATGGAGACAGTGTTGAGTCTCGGAAGGCAGAATGGTAGCCTTATGCAATGCAGAAAATGCAGATAGAGACAGTGTTTAGTCTCGAAAGGTAGAATGGTAGCCTTATGCAATACAGAAAGTGCCGATGGAGACAGTGTTTAGTCTCAGAAGGCAGAATGGTAGCCTTATGCAATGCAAAAAATGCAGATGGAGACAGTGTTTAGTCTCGGAAGGCAGAATGGTAGCCTTATGCAATGCAAAAATAAAATGGCAAATGGTAATAGAGTTCTTAGTTGATAGCAGGTTGCGATATTGTGACTGTTGGGGACATCGCGCTATAGGGAATATCGCCGGCGTGTGTGGATAGCAAATGCTGGTAAACGCAACAATTCTGAGGGTTTCATTCCTAAACAACATTTGTCTTGTGAGCGTATAGTATGTCAGGTGCTTTCGCAATCTAAGTGTCTGCATCCAAAGAAAAATCATGAGTTTTGTAGAGGGGAGGTTAGTTCGTATCCCTACTGGCCTTGCTCGACCTGTTCGGCTTTGATCTGGTGATATAGTATGCATCATTGGGGTAGCGTTGCTGAAAAAAGCGACTTTGATAATAAACGACATGAATTTGTAAAAAATATGATATAAGTATATATTTAAGAAACAACTTTTAGATGAACCGACGACTGTGACGTGGCTCAAGACATTGCGACCTCTCTTGCTACAAAATTTTGAGGGTCCTCCTCAAAATTCTGCCCCAGTTTAGCGGGTTGATGCTTCTGGCGGCTGCTTGGGATGATTGGCTGAAAGTACTTTGGAATTTTGAGGGTCCTCCTCAAAATTCTGCCCCAGTTTCCAATTGCGGGGAAAATGAAAATTTTATTGAATTGTGACCGAACCCATAAGGCTGCCTACGTATCCCCTCTTAAGCGGGAATCAGGTCAGACGTAGTTCAATCACATCATATTGGAAAGCATGAAAATTACACATAGTAACGCTTGATGCATCTGAATTGATCGGCTTCGGCCAAACTTTTCCGTCCATTTCTGCAAGTATAAGGGCTCTTCCTGTCAGAACCCGGTGAACCATGTATGGACCTTGCCAGTTGGGAGAGAATTTCCCTTTGGCTTCATCTTGATGCGGGAAGATAATCTTTAATACCAGCTGTCCCGGTGTGAACTGTCTCGGCTTGACTCTCTTGTTGAAGGCTCTGGACATTCTGTTCTGATAAAGCTGACCATGGCAAACTGCATTCATTCTTTTTCCATCTATAAGAGCTAGCTGTTCGTAACGACTCTTCACTTATTCTGCGTCGTCGAGCTCAACTTCTTGTATGATCCTTAAGGAAGGAATTTCTACTTCGGCAGGAATGACTGCTTCTGTACCATAAACCAGCATATAAGGGGGTTGCCCCAGTTGATGTGCTGACTGTGGTGCGATACCCCAATAAAGCAAATGATAGCTTCTCGTGCCACTGCTTATGCTTCTCTATCATTTTCCTCAACATCTTCTTGATATTCTTGTTGGCGGCTTCTACGACTCCGTTCATCTAAGGCCTGTAGGTTGTGGAATTATTGTTTTTGATCCTGAAGGTTTCACGCATAGCTTTCATCAAGTCACTGTTGAGGTTGGAGTCATTATCAGTAATGATCGACTCTGGAATCCCGAACCGACAGACGATACGGTCGCAGACAAAGTTTTCCGCGACATTCTTAGTCACTGCTTTGTAAGATGTTGCCTCGACCCATTTGGTGAAATAGTCAATGGCTACTAAGATGAATCTGTGCCCGTTGGAAGCGGCATGCTCGATTGGTCCAATAACATCCATTCCCCAGGCGGCGAAATGCCATGGTGAGCTTGTTGCATTAAGCTCATTTGGTGGCACCTTTATCATGTCTGCATATATCTCACAGCGGTGGCATTTCCGGACATACTAGATGCAATCCGTTTCCATAGTTATCCAAAAGTAACCAGCTCGGAGTATCTTCTTGGCTAAGATAAATCTTCCTTTGCGTCGATACATCTTAATAATCCCAAATCAGGAGTCCTCCTATACAGGATTCCTCCGCTATGAAAGAAATTGTTGGACAACCTCCGAAGTGTGCGCTTTTGAGTAGGATTTGCAAGTCCTGGGTATTCTCCTTTTGCCAAATATTCCCTGATATCATGAAACCAAGGCTTTCCGTCTTCTTCTTCTTCAACATGGGCACAATAAGCTGGCTGATCATGGATCTTTACTGGAATGGGATCAATGATGTTTTTGTCGGGATGCTGTATCATGGATGACAGGGTAGCCAATGCATCGGCGAATTCATTCTGGATTCTGGGAACATGTTGGAATTCCATCTTTGTGAACCACTTCCTCAGTTCTTGCACGTGATGCAAATACGGGAGTATCTTAGAGTTCTTGGTTGCCCATTCTCCTCGTACCTGATATATAAGCAAATCTGAATCTCCGATAACTAGCAATTCTTGAATGTTCATGTCAATAGCCATCTTGAGCCCTAAGATGCAGGCTTCGTACTCGGCCATATTGTTGGTGCACGGGAACCTGAGTTTGGCAGACACCGGATAATGCTGACTGGTTTCTAATACTAGGACTGCTCCCACGCTGACTCCTTTGAAATTTGCCGCTCCGTCGAAAAACATTCTCCAGCCATGATAGGATTCTGCAATGTCTTCTCCTACGAACGATACCTCTTCATCGGGAAAATATGTTTTCAAAGGTTCATATTCTCCATCTACGGGGTTTTTAGCAAGGTGATCTGCTAGTTCCTGTCCCTTGATTGCTTTCTGAGTCACGTAGACAATGTCAAATTCACTTAACAGGATATGCCACTTGGCTAGCTTGCCAGTGGGCATGGTCTTCTGGAAGATGTACTTCAAAGGGTCCATCCATGATATGAGATATGTAGTGTAGGCACAGAAGTAATGTCTCAGCTTCTGGGCCACCCAAGTTAGAGCACAATAGGTGCGCTCCAACAGGGAATACCGGGCCTCGTACGGAGTGAATTTCTTGCTAAGATAGTAAATGGCCTGTTCCTTTCTCCCTGTTTCATCATGCTGCCCCAAAACGCAGCCGAAAGCTCCATCTAATACTGCGATGTAGAGTAGCAAAGGTCTACCTGGCTCAGGCGGGACTAATACTGGTGGTGTTGATAGGTATTCCTTAATTCTCTCGAAGGCCCTTTGACAATCGTCGGTCCATTTGGTAGCGGCGTCTTTCTGTAACATCTTAAAGATTGGCTCGCAAATGACTGTGGATTGGGCTATGAACCGGCTGATGTAGTTAAGTCTCCCCAAGAAACTCATCACATCTTTCTTGTTCTTTGGCAGTGGCAGTTCTTGGATAGCTTTGATCTTTGATGGATCAAGTTCTATTCCCCGGTGACTCACAATGAACCCAAGTAATTTTCCAGCAGGAACCCCAAATGCACACTTTGCGGGATTCAACTTTAGGTTGTATCTCCGCAATCTGTTGAAGAACTTCCTCAAATCTTCCATGTGATCGGTGGCCTTCTTTGACTTAATGATGACATCGTCTATGTACACCTCGATCTCCTTGTGTATCGTATCATAAAAAATGGTGGTCATAGCCCTCATGTAGGTGGCCACTGCATTCTTTAAACCAAATGTCATCATCTTGTAGCAGTACATTCCCCATGGCGTAATGAAAGCCGTTTTCTCAGACTCTTCTTCATCCATCCAGATCTGATGATAACCAGCGAAACAATCCACAAATGATTGCAATTCATTCTTGGCGCAATTGTCGATCAGGATGTGTATGCTTGGTAAGGGGAAATCGTCTTTCGGACTGGCCCGATTGAGATCCCGGTAGTCGACACAGATTCTAACCTTTCTATCCTTCTTTGGCACTGGCACAATGTTAGCTAACCATGTTGGGTATTCCACTACCCTGAGAACTTTGGCTTTGACCTGCTTGGTGATTTCTTCCTTGATTTTCAGACTCATATTTGGCTTGAACTTTCTGAGCTTCTGTTTTACCGGTGGACATGTCAGATAAGTTGGCAGTTTGTGTGCCATAATAGACGTACTCAGACCAATCATGTCATCGTACGACCAGGCGAAGATATCCTCATATTCTCCTAGAAACTCTGTGTATTCCTTCTTTTCTGATGACGATAAGTGAACGCTAATTCGTGTTTCTTTGACATTCTCTTCATCCCCCAAGTTAGCAATTTCAGTCTCGTCCAGGTTGGACTTAGGTCTGTTCTCAAAGTCCTCAACTTCTTTGACAATCTCTTCCAGTATGTCATCTTCTTCTGAATCTATATCCGTTTGTTGCGTTGCCTCATTGCATGTCACAGTCATCGCTTCATCAAGATAAGTAATAGTAATGTTGTATAAGTAGTGTAATGAGAGAAAATAATAAGAGTGTTGATATATAGGGAAAATCGAAATGTTTTGATAAATTCCATAACTGTTTTGAACATTGAAGATCTTATTGCAGAAATTTTAAATGCGAAAGAAAAATTTAAAAAAAATAAAAGATAGTGCATGGTGCTTGTTCAGCCTTGCTACCCCGAGGCTCGCCGGGCTCTGGTGGTTCTGATGGTCCAGTTATTTAGGCATGCTCCTCTGCTCATAGCCTGTATGGAAGGGCCTTCCTCCCCCTCCTCCTCGAAAATGACACAACAATCCATATCATCGTCTTCCAGGAACAAATTCCTCACTGCTGCCAGTGCTTCCTCTTCTTCTGACCCATAGATAACTTCGGCCGGTTGGAAAGTCCGTTCCAAGCATGGTATTGGCTGCTCCAATGGATAGTAAGGGCCGCGCCATGGTGGCGACCGGTGGTTGAATTCCTTTCAAGTATACTCATATCCCAATCCGAAAGTGGTGCCATGTTTCTTGAGTTTAATAGGCTTAGTGATTCCTTGGAGGTTCTTGCCAAGTCCCTTGCCAGGTTCGTATCCGCTCCAGTTCAATATGCTTTCAATTTTGTTGTCCCACCCTTTGTCTTTATCAAAAGCGTTGACCCGCTCGATGTGGTGATAAGTCTCCCCGCCTATCTTTCTTCTACCTCCTATTGCCGGGATGGTCTGGCGACTGTATATGGGATTACTACCGTCGCCGTGAATGATCACCTCTTGGTGATTCCACTCAAACTTCACTGCCCGATGTAGTGTTGACGCTACGGTCCCAGTGGCATGAATCCATGGTCGTCCCAACAACAGATTGTAAGATGCCGGCACGTCTATTACTTGAAAGTCAACATCAAACCAAGTAGGCCCAATTTGCAAACACAGGCTAATTTCCCCAATGGTGGACCTTTGGGAACCGTCGAAAGCTTTGACATTGACGGCGCCGTCCTTGATCTCATACAGTCCCTTTCCCAATGTCCTAAGTGTTACCAACGAACAAATGTTGAGATCCATCAATCAGGATTCTAGTGATAAAATAATCTTCGCATTGCACGGTGATGTGCAACGCCTTGTTGTGACTCAACCCCTCTGGTGGCAGCTCATCTTCATGAAAAGTGATTTTGTGACTTTCCAATACCTGCCCTACCATGTTTCCCATCTCTCCTCCGGTGATGTTGCTTGGAACATATGCCTCACTCAGCACCCTTAACAGGAAATTCTTGCGTGCATCGGAATTCTGTAGCAAAGCCAGGATAGAAATTTGCGCCGGTGTTTTGTTCAGCTGATCAATGACCGAGTATTCTTTGGCTTGTATCTTTCTCCAGAGATCGTCTGGCCCGGCTTCAGTGATGGTTGGTCGACTAGAGGCCTGCTTTCTTGACTCAACCAAATGTTCCGGGGTATAGACCCTACCGGTTCTCATCGTACCCTGTGCCGCAACAGCTTCCCCAAACTTGACCTTCCCTTTTCTTCTTGCCTCGGCTGTGTAGTCCCAAGGTATGACATTTGTATAGAATGGTGTTACGGCCGACATTGCTACTAGAATTGGCGTGGCTATCTTTACCTTAGGCGGTAAAACTGCTACTTCGAAGGGTGTAGGTGCATTTGCTGGTGACATAAATTCGACCTCAATTGGGGCTGGCGTCTTTGCAGAGGATGGTGCTTGCATGGACATATTTACCTCGGCGTCCCCAGAGGGCTGAATCTGGACTACAATCGGATTAAGGGTGACTATTGGCTTCTTTGGATCGTCACCTTTTGTGATCAAACTGATCGATCCCTTGGGGTCCCAATCATCTTCTATTTCAATCATGTGAATGCCTCCACCCTTGTGATCTGGCAGAGGGTTATTGCGGACGTTCGGAGCAGGCTCCTTTGCCACAATGATCTTGTTATCAATTAAAGTCTGGATCTTATCTTTCAGAGCGCGGCATTCATCAATGGTGTGTCCTTTCATGCCGGAATGGTATGCACATGGCTTATTTGGATTAACCCAGTGAGAAGGGTTCTCAGGAGCAGCAGGGATAGGGGTGACTTAACCAGCAGTTTTGAGTCTTTCATACAATTGGTCGATAGGTTCAGTAATAGCCGTATACTGTTTTGGGGGTCTTTGGTCAAAGTTTGGTCGGGGTCTAGGGAAGTTTTAGCGTGGATGAGGGGATTGGTAGTGGGATGGTTGAGTTTTGTAGGCTTAGTAAATGTGTGCTGGTTGGGGATATTTGGGTAAGTGGGCTGATATGTGGGAGGTGATTGATAAGTGAGTGGTGGAGCTTGGTAAGAGGGTGAGGGTGCTTGGTAGTTTGGAGTAGGCTGATATGTGAGTGGAGGAATTGGGTAGGTTTGGTATTTGACGGGAGATTTGGTTTGCCACCATTACGGCTCCTACGTCCCTTTTCTAGGACACACCACCTAACTGTAAGGCCTTGTTTGTAGCTTGTAAAGCCTCGAAATTAGTAACCATACCGCTTTTGATGCCCTCCTCGATCCTTTCTCCCAGCTTGATAATGTCAGAAAATTTGTGGCCCTCGATCATCATCAACCTCTCATAATACTGTGGGTCTTGGGCCCGGACGAAGAATTTGTTCATTTGTTCTCCCTCTAAGGCGGGTCTAACCTTACCAGCTTCAGACCTCCAGCGAGTAGCATACTTGCGGAATGTTTCTGTGGGCTTCTTCTTTAGATTTTGAATATAGAACACATCCAGCGCATTCTCCCTGTTGAACCTGAACATGTCTATAAAGTCGGACGCCATGCTTACCCAATTCGGCCACTTCTTTGGATTTTGGCTAATGTACCAAAATAAAGCATCTCCCTTCAAGCTCCTCATGAAAAGCTTCATGCGGATTTTCTCGTCTTTTCCTACTCCAACCAGCTTGTCACAGTATGTTCTCAAATGGACCCTTGGATCCCCCGTACCATCAAACATTTCGAACTTAAGAGGTTTGTACCCCTCGGGCAGTTCGACATCGGGCTGTATGCAAAGATCTTCGTTGTTCAGCCTTTCAATTCCCTTACTTCCCTCAACGCCCTGAATTCTACTAGTCAATTTCTTCAGTTCTTCAGCCAGGTTCTTGATAAGCAAATATTTTTCATCAGACTCGGGTGTGTTTGAGATGGGTGGGGTGTAGTGCGGCACCGTGAAGCCTCGGATGCTGAAAACTCAGCCAACGCATCTCCTTTGAGCCTCCGAGCAGGGCTTGCCTCGCTCTGGGCACCATCTCCCTTCAAGGATTGCTTTCGTTTATTATTATTCTCGGGTCCGAAGCCGACAATCCTTCCTCCTCTCCGAGGGGGCACGGTCTCATCTCAGGAAATCCTCCCATACCTGCAGTGACAAAGCCAACACACATAAAAGAAAGTACCTTTCAAACAGAATAAAGCACACAACACGTACCCGTGCTATTTTGCCTCCCATATACCCTTCAACAGATCTCGCCACTTATGCCCATCGTAGGATCGCGCAAGCTGCTAGCTTCCAAGTCCAATCCGCCAGACCAGGGACCTCTATGACATCCACGGGATTGCTGTAATAAAGAAAATAGAAGGAAGGCATCTTTATCCGCCTCCATCATTAGCGCAATGATAAAAACACAAGTGTACCACTTACGTGTGAAATCCCATTTCTCAGGAAATGGCATTCAATACTATCCTCTAGAACGACGGGTGAACCTGTGCCAGGATAGCCCGATATCTTCGGTAGAAGTCAAGCACGACTCTATCAAGAGGGCCCAACATGAAGGGGTACGTTCGAAAACCCCCCTGCATGAGCCATGATGTTCTCTCACAAGGAGCGTACCTGTAGTACCACCTTTTCTCCCCATCCGCAGTCTCTCCTTACTGCCTCGAGGTGTTCCTTTCCTATTGATGAAATAGACCTCGATGAATGCTCCCAATGGCCATCAACATTGGGAGGTCTCTCTAACAAAAAGTCCCTCCATGAGACAAAACATCCCGAGGTTAGCTCGCCGAACACCAGTGGTGTACCACTGACCGAGCGGGAAGCAGAGGCGGAACTATCCTCTTCTTGGTAAGTGAGTTTGGGCGTAGCAGCCATAACTATGGTAAATCAGGAGAAGGGAAGTGAAAACTTAGGCGGTACATTGAATTAAAATAATGAAAGAGCTGACGCAAGGAAGGAGAAATCTACAGGAAAGATAGTTGAAGTCCTCAAATGAGAGGAGAGCAAACTCACATATAGAGCAAGCGGCGACTGTCCACCTACTCTAAAGGCCAATTAATTCTAACTAGGACATTATCACTTTCAGGGAAGTGTACTGGCGGGACCGTCCCGATCACTTCATGACCGCGCCATACGGATGACGCTGTCTTACAATGTTCAAGGGGTCAAAAATCCCGTACCAACCTAGCCTCGAGATGGTGCCCAGTCTCGAGGCTCTCTATCAATATAACTATGAGCTCTAAGGAGCTATCCGCGTGAACCTGGCCCCGAGATGTTACCCTATCTCAAGGATCTCTACTATTACGACTACTGGTCATTCACCCGGTTTTTTGGCCCCCGGGCTACCTGAGCCCAAGTCAATTCTCGCTTGAAAATTGTTAATAAAGCCTCAAAGCTGTCTTCATCCTCAGATCAACTTAAAGGCTCTCTCAGTTACTTTAGCTCAGGGCCATTTATAAACGCCTTAGGGCCATCTTCATTTGAAGTTCAAAGCAAGTTTTTGAGGTCGCCCGAGATCAAGCAAACTCTCACTCGGTGACTATTTGCGAATGTTTAAGGGCTGAATGGACGCGACCATGTGAGCACCCTGTTCGTCACAGTCAATCGCTCGACGAGGCGTAAACTGATGACGTGATAGAAGTATTGGAGAGGCAAGGATTCAAGACTGTTTCTTATCATTCTCACTCAAAGAAACGCGAGGACTATCTGTATACGGCTAAAATCGGAGAGCCCGATTTTGTGACCATTATGACAATCCACGGCCCGCCTCTAGAAGCCTCGAGGTATAGTTTGAAGTTCGACCCCGGGGGTCCCCTATGCTCGACCTCGGGGCAGTACAAGCCGATGGCTAACATGGATAAGCGGGAAGTTCCCAAGAGACGTTATTAAAGCTGACAATATCTGCAAGAATAATACTAGCCTGTATCAGACTAGTAAATAGTTGTACTAGCTATGTTTCTTTGTAATAAATGCACATGTACTATATTGGGATTCCCTCTCCTATATGAAGGGGATCCTTGTTATTTTATAGACAAGACACTTCATTCAATAGAAGAACATTCTTTTTGCTCTCTAACTCCAATATACTCTCTATTTGGTTCTATTGCTCACATTTATTTCTTTACTCGCATTTATTATATTTCATTAATTGTTCTTCATTTATTGCTCATTATTGGCCATAAAGAGCCACAATCACAGCTTTAATAACTGTTAATTCTCCATCGACCCCCAAAATCAGGCATCTGACTCGACCTCGAGGCCCTACACGTGCTTGCTCGAGGCCCCAATTTCCAATTATTCGGTTTGATTATCAAGCTATCTACAAGCTCTTATCTTGTTCTCTAACTTTGTCACTTAGCATCTATTTCCTAACAACTAGCATAAAAATAGATCACATATTTTTGGAACCACAAGATCAAATCTAATTGTTAATACTATTTTCAAGGTAAACATACATCTCCTATACTTTCTCCTAAGTATTCTCTACTGATCATGAGCACTCGACTTATCGTAATTCTCTCTCAAGCAACTACAATAATGTACTAGTCATATTCTCTCGAATTACGCTTGCTCGCACTTTTTCACCACTCACTATAATCACGTCAAAGCTTCGTTATCTCTAATCCCGCTTTTAAACCCGTCGTATTGATCTCGCATATACCTTAAGAGTGACGTTGTTGTTGACAACCACCTAAATATGTATCCTTTCTCAAGAAATACATAATAAATAGGCACAATCAATCGATGGTCATTCAATCAACTGAAATAAGCACGTAGTTGAACAAGTAGATAAATCCAAAGGTTAAATATATTAAAACATAACAAAAATTTATCATCCAAGAGGCTCCATCAAAACTTTAGATAATAAATTAGCTACTCATAATAGTATCTAAAATTACAATACTAAAATTCATAACCAACAATGAAAAATAGGAAAAAGAAAGGAAAAACTCGTGGTTGAATCTTCCTTCTTGCTCCTAGCGTATTCTTGCCTCCTTGGGTGTTGTCTCACCCTAAAGTGGTGTCTTTCCCTTCAAAAGGACGTTTTATGATATATTTAATTCAATTAGGGTTGATGTGGGGCGTCCTTGATCTCTCCTAATTCGAAAAGGACATGCTGAGTCGCGTGCCAAAGTTGGTGCAACGCGCGACTTCTTGCATGCTCCCAGTTTTATTTTTTCTTTTTTACTTCCTTGTTCTTTCGCGTGCCAGGTCTAGTGCCAACCTCCATACTTCGCTGTTTTTTGTTCATATCCTAGGCCATTTCGCGCCTACCTTTATGCAATGCACCAATTGTGGCAAGCTTCCAGGTCTTGCATCTCCACTCTTTTTGCATCAAATCATCCACTTCTTGCCAACTTACATCCAAATTCATTCCTACACACAATAAACATGTAATGACCATATTATGTGTTTATAAACATGTAATCTCCCACAACTCACATAAGAAATAATATGCAGATATACTCAAAAACATATATTTTTCATCATTTATTACTTGTATGTCAAACTCCGGAGGGGCGTTGTAAAAGATATTGGCATGGTGACTGTACATACAATGAATTTAATTTATATATACTGATAATGTAAAGAATATTTGTAGTACTTACATAATATTTTAACACGTTGCAACTTGCAATCCCATTTATTTTCAAGGTTACTAATTTTACTTTTTGGACGATACCCGTACTTATCATTTAGGACCTGATAGTATAAGAATTATTTGTAGTTATGCATTCTTTGGCGTTAAATAATTGCCACTAATTTTTGTAGTGTATTGATAAAAAGAAATTGGTGAATAGACAGAAATAATTCCGATTCCTTCTTTCAAATAGGAATATTTCTTTCTAAATGAAAGATTCAGATATTACAATCCCTTAAAGCTAATTAAGATAGGACCCTTTACCGAAATCAGATAATCAAATTATGGTAAATAAATCATAAATATGTAAACCAAGCAATTAATAGACGGAATCCAGCTTGCTCGTATGATTATGAACACCCCTAAGCTTGAACATTTGAACTAATTCTGTTTGAGATATTAAGTTATTTAGTACTGCTGATCTGTCAATGTTACTGTTGTGTATTTGCTATAAATGAGGTTTCGAAAGCGATATATATTGCAAATTAACTTGACAATTGTAAGGACCTTGCGACATACTCTATTTAAAACAAGGTTGTAGTCACCTAATATTGTACACTTCTGGTCATTAAAGAAGATTGATGTTACTGAGTTGTAAGCAAATCCTGCGCATATTAATGACACTTCATTAATGTGTTTTGAAACCATTGAGTGTACAGGGACCGAACTATTGGTTCATGTGAATGTAAGAGCTTTTTCAGCCCTTAATTAAAATTAATGAATGCATATTCATCCATAACATGCGTTACATATAAAAAAATTCTATTAATTGCTCTCTGCATTTATACCCTAGCTACAACATAGTCTTCGAAAAAGGCAAGCTTAAGCCATACTGCTATCAAAAGAAAGGGTAATGAATTTTGAATGAGCTTATCCTTTTTATTTGTTTGTTTGTTGCAATCCGCCTCTTTGCTTCTGTATTTGGAACATTCTTCATTTCTTTACATTTAGTAATTTAATTGTTTTGTTGCGAATTTCTTCTTATCGGTAATGGCAGCACTTATTTAAGTTCATATACACTGTGACTATTTAAAAAACAATTGCTTACTGCAATTTCCCGTACATATGCAATAGCAAAATTATTATGTCAACTTTTTTTAACTTGGATTTAAAATTTTGAAAAAGGCAAAACAATTAGGGAAGAGAGGGCAACTATGACATGGGCACGAGTAAAATGTTTTAAGATGCCATTTTAAGAACCAACATTGAGCTACTCCTGATTGAAAAGACAATAAATTTCGAGAAAAAAGTGAGGACGCCAATGTGATTTTAGGCGTAATATCTACTTACATTTCATTTAATAATCAGTTGAAGTGGTAATCTAGGCACACGAGTACACTTTGTGTTGATACAATATTTCTAGTTTATATAAATTTTTAAAATTGTGCCTATGAACTCTTTAATATTATTGGATAATTGTTTATCTTCTCAGGAAATATGAACAAAATGATGGTCGGTTGTAACCGGATGATGCTATTGGAGCATATATGCGTGTTTTTCTTTATATTATCTATGGCACCAGTATATTGTAAAACATATCCTCCATCAGTGGAAGAAGGTTGTTACTGTCAATGCATTGATTACTGGGTCATACAAGAAGACGATATTCCTACATCAGAGGATTTAAGAATGTGTAGAGAGGGATTAGTTCCAGGCTTTCATTGTGACATTAAGGATATGTATGACAGGGCCGTTGATAAAACACCCTATTTAGAATTTCCAGACTGTGCTCCCAGATAGTAACATAAATTTGCATCTTTATTATTTTCTTATCAAAATAACGTTATCTTTGTAATGTCATTACAACAACAATATTGCTCATGATAAAAATAAATGCGATGCATAGTGCTTGATGTTTTATTCAATGTATAATTTTGTATTCTTTGGTTTTGCAGCTCTTAATCTACTTCTAATAGAAGATAACCTTATTCCAAATCGGAAACAAATAAAAGTCAAAGTGTTTTATAGTGGTCCTGACGTACTCCGCTCAATATCCTAAATTTTTAGACTGAATACTTAAATTCGTGAATATTGGAATTAGAAGAAAAAACATTAACGAGTGTAATCACTCAAGGCTAATGATAAGAAATCATGTTCTATAAAATTAAAACTTATGTACATGTAAGTCTCATATCAATTGTATGATGTAACCGTCATACATCACAATGAATTCTTCTATTTTATATGTGTTAGGATATATTATACACCATGCATTTTGTTGTGGTATATTTTTTATAGAATATTTATTTATTTATTCATTTATTTAATCTAATAAAATTCTATTTTAAATAAATCATGTATTCGTCTGTGTATCATTTGCTTATGTCATAGATGATTAATGTATAGTGTTTAGCTTATACACAGGAGATTTAATCATAGATTCTTTTAAGTCATAAAGTTTATGTTCACAATCTAATGATGGAATTTGACAAATCATCAGAATGAATAATTATAACATAAGATTAAGTATTGTAACGACCGGGCCGTCAATTTGTGCATTGTAGCCCATTCCTCCGTTTATCGATTCTTCTATGTTCATTTGAGGTTATGTGACTTGCCTGGGTGGTTGGTTTGGTTCCGGAGATGTTCCGGTGTGAATTGGGACACTTAGTCTCAAGATAGGAAGCTCAAGTTGAAAGTATTGATTGGAGTTTAACTTTTGTGTAGACGACTCCGGAATTAAATTTTGATAGTTCCGATAACTTCGTATGGTGGTTTTGAACTTAGGAGTATGTCTAAATATTAATTTGGAGGTCCGTAGGTCGTTTGGGCTTGAATTGGCGAATGTTGGGAAGTTGAAGGTTTGGAAAGTTGGTAAGTTTGACCGATAGTTGAGTTTATTGATACTGATCCACGTCCAATCCGCACTCAATAGTGAGTGAAAAATAGTCGTTGCAATTATAATACCTAACTGGAGTCGGGGTTGAATTCTTCTAGGAGTTTATGAAAGATGTTAAGGCAGATACGTGAAAAGAGCACGTGAAACAACTCAATCACGCTTCCAAACAAAGGATATTTATTTTCCAAATTAACACTAAGAGATTTAAACTAATTAAAAGTAACTAGAAAGAAAATAATTATTTTTGGGGTTTTTAATCAAATGGGGAAAAGCCTAGGGATGTAACATTCGCCTAGGTGCAAACTTAATGGGTAAATTACGTTAATGCTTGTTTTATAGATCGGGGTGTATTATAACTCTCAATTCTCAAGTACCCACTCAATACCTCTCGGTTATAGTGCGGTTATGCCAAGTTTTGCTTTATCAAGTCCAATTAGGTAGCAATCCAAATAATTGATATGAGCCGAAGTCGGATTTTTACCTATCTCTAGTTCATTAAAAACAACGTAGAAGAAATATGGCATCAACCATTGTTTGTATCCATTAATTCTAGAAATAATGCATAAACAAGGGTAAATAAGAAACACTCAATCATAAACAAGCATTAAAATCACTGACCTATAAGATTTACACATTAGGATTGGGTCACAACCCTAGATAAATTCTAGCTACTCATGCTAGAAAGTAAAGAAAATAAAGTAAAAGAAGTAACTAAAGCCATAAACTATAATTATATGATAAAACTAATGAGTTTTATCTAATAATTGTCACTACTTTCCTGAAAGATTAAAATATAACCGCTACAGCTCTTTAGAGTACAAAACATGCCTTAAAAAAGTGTTTCTCGTCTATTTTTAGTGCCCAAAAATTTGCTGACAGAAGTTCCCTTCGGGAGGTTTTGCGGCCGAACAATTCCTTGTTTAGTCTACACTTTTCTTCTGTTCTTCAGTTCTGAGGAACTATGCAGCCGCAAAATTACATCTGCGGCTGCACTTTAGCTTCTGCGGCTGCACTTTTCCATCTGCGGACTGCACTTTAACGAGGCTTCACACTTGGTCTTTTTGCTCCTTCTCTGAGCTTTTAAAATCATGTCAGTGCGACTAGCTTTTGTGGCAGCACAATTTGAAATGCGGACCGCGCTAGTTAAAATTCCTCTGAGGCTTCAGGGCTTTATCTGCGGCCGTATGTGCATTTCTGCGAACCACACTTTCTTCTGCGGCCACAGAATTACTTATGCGGACCGCACTTTTGCCTGTTTTTCTCCTTCTTCCTTTTCTGAGCTGGGATACTCCTTTTAAAGATAGATTTCTTTATTAAGCTCCAATCCTCAAACATGCCTGTAATTTGCCAAATTTCATTAGTTTTGGGAGCAAGAATCAACACTTTTGGACTAAAAATAAAGAAAGAAAGTACTAATAAGTGGTTAAAATCTACACTTATTAGATACCGGGCTTGCATTTTGGTTCCGGGAGATGGAATAGGTATGTTGTGACATTTATGAATTATTTGCAAAATCTGATGTTAATCATAGTTGGTGTGATATGATTCAGTATTGGTTTTAGAAGTTGGAAGTTCATTAGTTTCATTAGGCTTGAATTGGGATGTGATTCATAATTTTAATGTTGTTTGATAATTATTTGAGGCTTTGATTAAGTTCGGGTGGTGATTTAGGACTTCTTGGTATGTTTGATTGAGGTCCCGGGTGCCTCGAGCAAGTTTGAGATGGTTAACGGATCGATATTGAACTTAGAGCGTTGCTGAAGATATGTGGATTGCTGATCGCACCTGCTATAGGCTTGGCCGCAGGTGCAGCTGGAGGAAAGCAGAAACGAAACTGGTTTGGCTATGGGAGCTTCGCAGGTGCGGAGAAGGACCGCATCTGCGATTCTGCAGATGCAGGTTTTGGGTCTCAGATGCGGAGAACCTTGGCCTGGCCTTGCGTGGAAGATGCGGAAGGACTTGTGCAGGAGCGGATGCCCAGAAGCACGAGGAGAACCGCAAAATCGGACTCGCAAAAGTGGGTTTTGGCCACAGAAGCGACAGGTCGGAGTTTAAGTGATCTTTGTAGAAGCGGGGATTTGTTTGCAAAAGCAGAAGTGCAGAAGCGAAGAATTTAACCGCAGGTGCAATTTTGCTGGTCAGAACATAAATGCAGAAGGGTTTAACATTTATCTCATTTTTGGACTTGTGGAGCTCGGCTAGGGGTGATTTTTGAGAGGGATTTCACTATAAAGTGATTATTGATTACTTTTGTCCATAGATATTGAATACCCATTTATTTTTACACCTAGATTATGTGTGTTTGAGGTGAAATTTGGAGATTTTTGGACTATGTATTGGAAAGTGAGATATTAGGGTTTGACGGTCGATTTGTGGTCAGAGTTGGATGATTTTGGTATGGTTGGACTCGTTGTTAAATGGGTATTCGGAATTTATGAATTTTGTCGGGTTATGAGGCGTTGGCTCGGGTTTGACCTTTTGGGTTGACTTTTTTATTTTGATTAAAGATCATAGCTTAATCTTATGGAATCGATTCCTATGGCTTGTATTTGTTATATTAAGTTGTTTGTGACTATGTTCGAGTCGTTCGGAGGACGATTGGCGAGGTAAGGGCTTATTGGAGCATTGAGTTACGCACTTTGAGGTAAGTAATACTTCTGAACTTGGAACTCAGGGTATAAATCCCTGGAAAATATGATATGTGGTTTGTGTTGGGGTGATTCACATGCTAGGTGACTGGCGTGTGGGTGTGCACAGTCATATTTACTTTAACTTTCATTATGTAATTAGTCATAATCCTTCATTTTCATATCATATCTCAGTCCTTGATATCATTTACTTATACATCACATGTTATTATTGTTTGGGTTGAGTAGTAAGAGGTTGTGAGCTTGGAGATTTGAGAGACTAATGACTGAGGTGGGCCTGAGCCGGGTTGTGCGTGATATTATGGATAGTGCTGCATGCCTCAGTAGGCCTTATTGGCTTATTTATTATTGCGGATTGGGCTGCATCTTGCAGCAAGCATTATAGGCTTTATATTAGAGTTTGGGCAGGATCCACCCGTCCGGAGTTTGACACACTAGCATGAGCGCAGGCACAATGATATATACATATGCTTTGGTGAGGAGCATTGATGCAGGTACCTATACAGTGCTGAGCGATTCAATGTGTGATGAATGGGCATTTGAGATAGACAGGTTGAGTACTCTGAGGGTGTGATTACCTGCGAATATCACATTGATATCTTACATTTGACATGCATATTTGACATATAGGCATTGAGATGTACCACTCCTCATACTAGCTATATTTGGCATGTTCTTAAGCAGTGTTGGTATTTACTTGTGAACTTGTAAGTATGTATAATTTTTTGTACTATGAACAGGCTGAATATTAAAGTTTCTTTGAGTTATTTACTTTTATTATCATTATCTTACACGTGTTGTCATTATATTGGTTCTAATTGTATCCTTCTGAGCTCGTAAGTTCTTTCAGCCCAAGGTTAGTCCTGTTACTTATTGAATAAAATAGATCAGTTGTACTTATACTGCACTCTGCACTTCGTGTGTAGATCCAGGTACATCTGGACGCGGTGATTGCTAGATCGTTGCCAGTACTCGCTTGTGTGATTGTGCACTGGGTAACTAAGTCTACATATTTCATTCTGGTCGTGACCACCTATTCTTCAGAGCGATTGACTCATATTTATATTCGCGAGATTGTTCGTCTTCACGGAGTGACGGTGTCTATTATTTCTGATCGGGACACGCAGTTCACATTGCAGTTTTGGAGAGCAGTATGGCAAGAGTTGGACACACGAGTTGAGTTGAGTACAACATTCCACCCCTAGATGGACCGATAGTCCGAGTGCACTATTCAGATTTTGGAGAATATGTTACATACTTGTGTCATGAATTTTGAGGGTCCTTGGGATCAGTTTCTGTGCTTGCAAAGTTTTCCTACAATAACAACTACCAATCAAGTATTCGAATGGCTCCTTATGAGGCTTTATATGGGAGGCGGTTTTATATTCCAGTTGGTTGGTTTGAGCTGGGGGAGGCTAGGTTGTTGGGTATTGATTTGGTTTGTTATGCCTTGAAGAAAGTCAAGTTGATTCAGGATCGTCTTCGTACAGCACAGTCTAGACAGAAGAGTTACACCGATCGGAAGGTTCGTGATGTAACATATATGGTGAGTGAGAAGGTTTTCCTTCTAATTTCACCCATGAAGGGTGTGATGAGGTTCGAAAAGAAGGGAAAGTTGAGCCCTCGGTATATTGGCTCTTTTAAGGTGCTTGAGAGGATTGAAGAGGTGGCATATTGCTACCTAGTCTATGGTGTGT
This sequence comes from Nicotiana attenuata, assembly GCF_001879085.1. Lineage (NCBI taxonomy): Eukaryota > Viridiplantae > Streptophyta > Magnoliopsida > Solanales > Solanaceae > Nicotiana > Nicotiana attenuata. The sequence goes on from NW_017671802.1 coordinate 166,395, forward strand.
CCACTTAGTGTTTTATGTTTTTATGCTTCGGAAGTATTATAGTGATCTGTATCATGTTTTGGATTTCAGCACGATTAAGTTAGATGGGGATTTGACTTATGATGTGGAGCCGGTTGCCATTTTGGATCGGCAGGTTCAAAAGTTGATAACAAAGAACATAGCTTTTGTGAATGTTCAGTGGAGAGGCCATCCAGTTGAGGAGGCTAGTTAGGAGATCGAGCGGGAGATGTGTAGCAGATATCCACACCTATTTGAGACTCCAAGTATGATTCTAGACCCGTTCGAGGATGAACATTTATTTAAGAGGGGGAAAATATAACGAACCATCCGATCGTTTTGTGTATTGTAGCCCCGTTAATGTTTTAAGCGTCAATACCACACAAGAGGGGGGGGGGGGAGGTGATTTGTGTGGTACCCAATTTTCGCTTATCTGAACTATAGAAGGACCTGGTTCTTCTAGGTGTTCCTACTACTGCTGTTTGCGGAATAATAACTACAGAAAATAAAGAACACAGAGATTTTAACGTGGAAAAAAAACCTGGCTCAAAAGGTGAAAAAACCACGACCTACTACTCAGTAGGATTTTCCCAAACTTCCACTAAAATCACTGAGCCAAAACAGTATTTACAAAAACTCTTTGTAAACCTAAGGATTAACTCTAATCCGGTTGTGGCACACAGCCTCAACTGTTGCGACAACTTCAAGTTAACTCTAACTTGAACACTCTAGGTACCTAATACAATTGCTTCTATGAAAACTGAAAGGTACAATATAAAATCACCTACTACAATTGAACTAGAATAAAAGATAGACATATGGAACTAGTTCTTCTATCTCGTTCAAGTAGCTTCAGGATTGCAAGTTCGAATCACACATAAATTGCTTGCAAAAACGCCTTGCTCTTTTGCTCTCAATTTAAGTTTAACTTCAGCTTGTGTGCATTACCTGTAAAAGAGAACAACACTGATATTTAATAGGTTAGTAATCAGAGTTTGACTGGGATTCAATTGCTATTCTTCTATGGTAGAAGAGTTCTTGATGATCTCAAACTCTAAAACTATCTTCATCCTAAACTTTTTTCCCTTAACGTAAGGAGTCTTTCTCTCCTTATCCAATTTGCAACCTTTTCGACCAGATCAGGAGATATTGCTGTGTGATTAGTAGACTTATCTCCTTCACGTGCATCTCACATGTACAGGTTGATTATGATTGTGCTTCACAAGATGGACTTGGTCCATGTCTGAGTTCTTTTGTCAATCTTCAAAACTTCACCTGTTCTTGGGCCAACAAATTCCCCCTTTTTTATGATGACAAACTCTGTGCTTTTTACTTATTTGGAACCTATAAGAACTCAACTTAACGTTCAATACAAAGTTTAGAAAATTCACTTATCATCAAGGACCAGGTTAATTATGTTATATATATCACTTATTCAGAATGTGTAAAGCACAATATCTCTTCCCCTTTTTGGCATCATCTAAAAGCTGCATACAATGTGTGAGTCCCAGATATTAATAAGTACTCATGGCCACTAGGGAAACTGCAAGTGCAATCATGGTTTAATCATCAGTAATCAAGCAAACATATTTAAACATCAAGGAAAGTTAAACATTGAACAAGAGCAAAAAGCAGTAGATTTCATTGATAGAGATACGTTGCTACCACAATCCACAACCAGAAAGCAAAAACATTTAAAACATGAGCAAAAAATAGAAAAATCCCTAAGCTGGGTCACTGAAGGCACTAGACAGGTTTAGAAGACAAAAGCTAGGATTCCTAAGGCTTGAAGGAGCTAGAGGGTTGATTTTGGGATTGGAGAAGATTCAGCATATTATGAAGAATTCCATCATTCTTCTCATTTTCTTTGGTAAGCTCAGTTCTGAGAGCATCCCTCTCAGATTCCACCTCTGCCACACGAGCCTTGAGCCTAGCTATCTCAGCATCCTTGGCTTCACATTCCTGAACTAGAGCCCTGACTTTGCTATTGATAGGTGTCTTCTTGGATGAACCAGGTTCATTTGGGATGTTATTGACCAAATAGTCACAAGCAATCAGAGTATTAATGCCAAAATGATCCTTGCTTGATGCCATTTCCCATTTCTTCAGAGGCCCATTGAACCTATCAAGAACCATGGTCAGAATAAAGCCATAGGGGGTAGCATAAGCCTTAGAGCCATTGATGACCCTGTCCAGCAGCTTGATGAAGAAGGCAGGCCAATTAATTTGCCTTCCACTGTCAAGGCATTCCATAAGAACTAGATCCATGTAATTGGCAATATGACTTCTCACCTGTCTGGTCAATAGACACTTATTGACAAATTCAAACAAAACCTTGTGCTCAGGCCTCATTTCACTTTTCTGCACAGCCCTGGCTTCATTCACACCTTCAGCATCACAAAACCTCCTAGTAATTGCAAGAGCAGTAGGGAGGGAGTCCAAGCGAGGCCACCTTTGCCTTGTATAGTCATCAAACCCTTCAGAGGGTATGTCCAGGATTCCTCCCAGTTTTTCTGCATCAAAGGATACTTGAACTCTTTTCACCAGACTGCTAACCTTGCCATCCTTAACCTCTGCATTAGCCATAAACTCAATCAGCTCATTCCTGGCTATCCTACCTTCCATCTGAAGGACCATGTCCTTCCATCCCTGAGCATCTAAGGCATCCACCACTCTTATCATTCCTGGTTCCACCAGGTCTTTCAGCAGTCTACTTTTCAGAATCTTTGTTTTGCCAAACATGGCAAGCTTGTCTTGTTCGCCAGATTCATCTCTTTCTTCTCCACTCCATTCCTCTTCTACAAAAAATTTTGCTTGTTTTTTTTTCACTACAGACCTTGTCCTCTTGGCTAGTGAAGGTTCAGTAGCCTTAGACACAGAAGAAGACTTCTTGGAAGAAGTCTTGGGCTTTTTGGGCTTGGGGGTCTGAACCTCTACTGGTTGAACTTCCTCCTGATGGACCTGTTCCATCTCCTCAACCTCCACAACCTCTGAGGGCTTTGCAACCTTCCCTTTTCCTTTAGCCAGTTTTTTCTTTTTACTCTCAGCTAGAGCCTTTTAGAGATCACTCTCACTCTGCTTCACCCTGCTTCGTGTAGCTCTACCTTTTGGCAATGAAAATTCAGTAGTTATTGGGGATGAGGCCTTTCTTTTCTTGGAGGGTTTAGGAGCACTGGGGGCTTTTGGTGTGGTAGGTTTTCTTTTCTTCGGATCATAACTCGCCCCCACCTTTTTCAAGAGGTCTGCTAGGGTCTCTTCAACTGATGAACTGGGTTCATCTCTCAATGAACTTAAGTTAACCAACCCCTCAGCAGCTTCACCAGAACCACTTCCCCCTGACTTCTTGCCACTCTCTTCTACATGTTCTTGTTCAATCCCACAGATAGCAGGCACAGACAAACCAGCAGCGGGTGATTGATCAACCACTCCTTTCCCATTTCCCATCTCTTCACCACATGCACCCTCTCTCTCTCTGTTTCTTTTGCAGAGTTCTTTTTACCACCACTCCTACCTACTCCAGGTAATTTTACATCCCTAATTGGTCCAACTAGAACAAACCTAGTTTCTAAATTTTCAGACACGGATGAAATTACCTGGGAATCTTGAGCCTTCTCTAAGTCAGAAGACCTAATTTCTCCCCCCTCACTCGCTGACTTGTACGACTCAGAATCAGAGGTAGACTCAGAGTCTTGGACCTGACTTGCCTTTAATTTTGCATTCAACTTCTTTGAAAGAGCCCAGAAGCCACTATTTTTCGAGCAAGCATTTTTACCCTTCGCAGCCAAGGTTTGGGAGTTGTGCTGGGTGGATGAGAGGAAGAAGAATCAGAGGGAGTGGGTTGTGGAGGAGTTCCGGGATTGTCTTGGGTGTTTAAAATTATCACTGATTTCTGGGGAGAATAGGTGAATTAGAATTTTGGAGAAGAATAGGGTAAGTGAAAGAGAAATTTTTGACGGTTTAGAATTATGGAGTTGGCAGAAGGAATGATGTGTATTTAAAAAGAAATACACATTTAATGGGTAATGGCAGCTTTTAGCAGCGGTCAATTAGAGGTCTAATCAACCTGAAATTTCAGGTTTGAATGATCGGTTTATCTTCTCTAGATTTTGGGCAATTTTTTCGGTTTAGAGTTCTAGACAGACGGAACTGGTTCAAAGCTAACATATAGATTTTTCTAGGAATTGAAAAATTGTAGGACATCTGCTCATGATTTAAATATTTATATTTCTAATTGTGCAGAGTATAGAAAACATACCTTATCTTTCAGATGAACCCATACTGATGAACCAGGTTCTTCATTTAGAATTCTCTTGAGCATGCCTCAAATTACCATAATAGAGAAACTTTTCTAAGAGATCCGTGAGTCATATTAATACATGTCACAGGAGTATACTAATTAATGTATGAAGCTGAGTAGAAATTAATCTAGATACTTACACAATTTCAGACTTCCTAGCCAAAAGATTTTTTTTCATATATTTTTTTTTCATTGTGCATTCTGAGCTGGTCCAATTAGGTGATCTTAATCATCCCTAATTCCAACCTGTTCCACTCAAAGTTTTTTCTACTCAGTGCTTTAGTGAAGATATCAGCAATTTGCTTGTCAGTAGGACAAAATTCTATGGAAATCAATCCTCTTTCATAGTTATCTCTTAAGAAGTGGTGTCTAACATCTATGTGCTTAGTCCTCTTGTGATGAACATGGTTCTTTGTCATACTTATAGCACTAGTGTTTTCATAGAAGATAGGAATACAACCAATTTCAATACCAAAATCTATCAGCTGCTGTTTGATCCACAGCAATTGAGCACAACAAGAGGCAACAACAACATATTCAGCCTCAGCAGTGGATAAGGCCACTGAATTTTGCTTTTTAGTAGCCTATGATACTAGACATGAACCAAGAAAATGAACCATACCTGAGGTGCTCTTCCTATCCACAAGGAAACCTACATAATCAGCATCAACATACCCTACTAGATTAAAATTACTAGCTTTAGGGTACCAAAGACATAGATCAATAGTGCCTTTCAAATATCTCAATATCCTCTTGACAGCAGTTAAGTGAGATTCCTTTGGATTAGCTTGAAAACGAGCACAAAGCCCTACACTGAAAACAATGTCAGGTCTGCTGGTAGTAAGATACAAAAGTGAACCAATCATACCCCTATATAACTTCTGATCAACAGATGAACCAGGTTCATCTATGTCTAATTTAGTAGCAGTTGCAATGGGGGTGTCTATTTCCTTTGATTCAACCATTTCAAACTTTTTGATCAGCTACTTTGTATATTTCTGCTGATGGATCATGGTTCCATTTGGGCTTTGTTTGATCTGTAAGCCTAAGAAGAAATTAAGCTCACCCATCATACTCATTTCAAACTCACTCCCCATTAATTTGGCAAATTTGTCAGTGGTTGCCCCAAAAATTATGTCATCAACATATATTTGTACCACAAGAAGATCCTTACCTTTTTCTTTCAAGAATCGAGTACTGTTAATTTTACCTCTTTTGTAGCGATGTTCAAGCAGGAATTTGGACAATTGTTTATACCATGCTCTAGGAGCCTACTTGAGTCCATAGAGAGCCTTGTCTAATTTTTACACATGCTCAGGACATTCCTTACTTTCAAACCCTGGAGGTTGTTTCACAAACATTTCTTCTTTTAGGTAGCCATTCAGGAAGGCACTTTTGACATCCATCTGATGCAGAGTGAATGCCATGTGTGCTGCAAAGGCTATGAGGAGTCTTATTGCCTCTAGTCTTGCAACTGGAGCAAAAGTCTCATCATAATCTATACCCTCCTCTTGGCTGTAACCTTGGACCACCAGTCTTGCCTTGTTTCTTGTAACTGTTCCATCTTCATCAAGTTTGTTTCTGAAGGCCCATTTTGTGCCAATGACTGATCTGTCCCTGGGTCTTGGAACTAGATGCCAAACTTGACTTCTCTCAAACTGATTGAGTTCATCTTGCGTTGCATTTACCCAATCTGCATCCTGCAAAGCCTCAACAACATTTTTGGGTTCAATAAGATATAAGAAAGCATCAAAAGCACATAGATTCTTTAATTGTGTTCTAGTTTTGACTCCAGAGGTTGGATCAGTAATTATGTTCTCAATAGGATGAGAACTTTGATACTTGTGAGGTTTCACAACCAACTGATTTTTGCTAGATGTTTCTCCCATGTTCTGTTGCCGAGGAACAGGGTCATGAACATGTTCCTTTAGGGGATTGGTTTCAGTTCCCCTTTGATTAGTTCCCCCTGTCAGGTTGCCCTGGATGGAAGAACCTGTTCCTTCTTTTGGTGCTGCTTTGGCTTGAGCCGAGATTTTACACAAATCTTTTGCCAGCCCAATGGCTTCATCTTCATGTTCCTGTCTCTCAGAAAGAATATTAGTTTCATCAAACACTACATGTACACTTTCTTCTACACATAAAGTTCTTTTATTGAACACTTTATATGCTTTGCTATATGAAGAATATCCCAAGAATACTCCCTTATCACTTCTGGGATCAAACTTACCTAGGGAGTCCTTTCCATTATTGTGCACAAAGCACTTGCATCCAAATGCCCTAAGATGGGATATATTTGGCTTTCTCCCTTTAAATAACTCATAGGGAGTCTTCTCCACAAGAGGTCTAGTCATGAATCTATTTATGATATAACATGCAGTGTTTACAACCTCTGCCCAGAAGTTATGAGGCAGTTTACTAGAAAGAAGCATAGTCCTAGCCATGTCTTCAAGAGTCCTGTTCTTTCTTTCAACTAATCCATTTTGTTGAGGAGTCCTAGGGGCAGAGAAGTTATGATCTATACCATGCTCGTCACAAAATTCAGCAAACGTAGCATTTTCAAATTCAGTTCCATGATCAGACCTGATGGATGCAAGTTGATTACCTAGTTGTTTATGAGTTTTTCTAATAAAGGCAGTAAACATGTCACATGCTTCATCCTTAGATGTTAATAATAGTATCCAGGTAAACGTGGAATAATAATCAACAAGTACATATTTCTTACCACCTCTGATCAATGTTCTCATTGGACCACAGAGATCCATATGAACCAGTTCCAACGTCCTGGTCGTGCTTACCATTTTGTTGCTTTTGAAGGATGATCTTACATGCTTCCCCCTTGCACATGCTTCACAAACTTTGTCTTCTTTGAACCTGATGTTAGGTAACCCTATCACCAAGTCCTTGGAGACTAATTTGTTGAGTTGATTCAGACTTCCATGACCAAGTCTTTTGTGCCACAGGAGGGGATCATTGTCCAACACACTCAAGCAAGTGAGTTCATTTTCTAAAAGAGTGGACAAATCTAAAATGTAAATATTGTTAACTCTTTTTCCCTGCAAAACAATCTTGTTAGTGGTAAGGTTAATCATAAAGCATTTGGTAGAGGTAAATGCTACAAGGTTACCTCTGTCACACAGTTGTGATACACTGATTAGGCTATATTTTAAGCTATCTATCAAGTAGACATTCTCAATGGAGTGTGAGTCTATATTACCTACCTTTCCAACCCCAATAATCTCACCTTTCTTCCCATTTCCAAAGGAGACATTACCTCATTTTATGTCCTCAAGTGAAAGGAACTGGTTCTTGCTTCCAGCCATATGTTTTGAGCAGCCACTATCCATGTACCATATTTGGCTACTTCCCTTCACTTGGACCTGCAAAAAGAAATCAGGGTTAGTCTTAGGAACCCAAACTAGTTTGGGTCCCTTTCTATAGGCAAAAAGGTAAATCAAATTCCTTTTAGCCCACTCAGGCAGCCTATTTTTCTTTTGAACAACGGTTTTGTTCTTTTGACTGGCCTTTTCTTTTGCATTAAATTCATTCTTGTAATGGCCAGTCTTGCCACAGTGTGTGCAAATTTTGTTTTCAGGAAGAGTGAGGTACTTACTTTTAGGGTCCCACTTAGGTGCTTGAGTCCCATATCCAAGTCCTCTTTCGTTGCTACTGTGATGTTCTTGTAGCCAAGAAAGTGCATCAGAAGCCTTATTCCATTTGCAAGTTCTGTCTAGTTCATGCTTTACCTTCCCTAGGTCTTCTTTGAAAACTCTTATCTGCTCATCCTTCCTGTACAACTCATCCTTCATTTTTCCTAAGTTTTCTTCTAAGGTGAGATGTGTGTGATCAGTTTTCTTCTTACATATTCCTAATTTCAGTTTTAAATTCTCAGACCTAAGCTCTAGGACACTGGTGTCAAGTTCAAGAACCTGGTTCTTCAACTCAACATTTTTACCGTCGCTCTCATTAGCCCTAGATTCTAGATTTTTGCACTTGGCTTTTAAGATAACACACTCCCTAGACAGATCTTCTTTCTCATTGTTAATTATCTCAGACTCGTCAATGAAGTCTAGCAATAGTTCAGACAACCTTTCTTTAGATAGAAATTTAATTTTGTCTTTGAGATGAAGGACATTTACCTCTTGTTCATCATCTGATTCTCTGATGGCCATAAGTGCTTTTTCATCTCCAGCTTCATCTTCTGAGTCCTCATTTGATGTTTCTCCCCATGCAGCAACCATAGCCTTTGTTTATCCTTTGTTCATTTTGGGTTGAACCTGTTCCTTCTTCCTGTTCCTTCGTTCAGCCCTTTCCTTCATCCATTCAATTTCCCACTGAGCACAGTTCTTGATCATGTGATCAATCTTACCACATTTGTAGCAACCCTCGTTGGTCTGTTTCATAGGAGCCCTTGGTTTGTTGAAGGTTGTACCTCTTGAAGATCTCATTAGGTACTTCTTGAAATCTCTTGTGATCATGGCCATTTCATCATCCTCCAGATCTGCACCTTCAGCTATTCTGAGAGCCAGACTTCTTTCCTTCTTGGGTGCATCCATTTTCATGGTTTGCCTTCTCAGATCATAGGCAGTGAGGTTTCCAATCAGTTCATCCAACTTGAGGGTAGCAATGTTCTTTGATTCCTGAATAGCAGTGATTTTGCTTTCCCAAGTCACTGGTAAGACTCTTGTCAAGATTTTCTCAACTTTGTCTTCTTCAAGGATAATTCTCCCAAGAGATTTAAGTTCATCTGTTAGTGTTGTGAACCTTGTGTACATCTCCTGAATAGTTTCTCCTTCCTTCATAGTAAAATTCTCGTATTGAGAATACAGCAGTGTTCATCTTGATCTCTTTACTTGAGGAGTTCCTTCATGAGCTACTTGTAAAGTGTCCCATTTTTCCTTGGCAGTGGTACAACTTTGAATCCTGTTGTACTCGTCTAGACCCAGTCCACACACAAGCCATTTCTTGGCCTTGGCATTCTTCTCCCATTTCTTTAAGTCTTCAGTAGTGGAGTCAGCTCTTGTCTTTGGCACGTCCACTCCTTCAGCATCCTTCTTTGTAGTTGCCAGGGGACCATCAGTGACTATGTCCCAGAGTTCATAGTCTTCTCCTATGATATGATCTCTCATCCTGTTCTTCCACCAAGAATAATACTGACCATTAAAGAGTGGAGGCCTAGCAGTGGATTTCCCTTACCAGTTTCTAGGTGGTGCACTCATCTTGATCTTTTCCTAATGTGTTAACCTCTTCAAGGATAACCTGCTCTGATATCAATTGATGTTCTAAGCGTCAATACCACACAAGAGGGGGAGGGGGGTGATTTGTGTGGTACCCAATTTTCGCTTATCTGAACTATAGAAGGACATGGTTCTTCTAGGGTGTTCCAACTACTGCTGTTTGCGGAATAATAACTACAAAAAATAAAGAACACAGAGATTTTTACATGGAAAACACCTGGCTCAAAAGGTGAACAAACCACGACCTACTACTCAGTAGGATTTTCCCAAACTTCCACTAAAATCACTGAGCCAAAACAGCATTAACAAAAACTCTTTTTAAACCTAAGAATTAACTCTAATCCCGTCGTGCCATACAGCCTCAACTGTTGCGACAACTTCAAGTTAACTCTAACTTGAACACTCTAGGTACCTAATACAATTGTTTCTATGAAAGCTGAAAGGTAAAATGTAAAATCACCTACTACAATTGAACTAGAATAAAAGATAGACACATGGAACTAGTTCTTCTATCTCGTTCAAGTAGCTTCAGGATTGCAAGTTCGAATCACACATAAATTGCTTGCAAAAATGCCTTGCTCTTTTGGTCTCAATTTAAGTTTAACTTCTGCTTGTGTGCATTACCTGTAAAAGAGCACAACACCGACATTTAATAGGTAAGTAATCAGAGTTTGACTGGGATTCAATTGCTATTCTTCTATCGTAGAAGAGTTCTTGATGATCTCAAACTCTAACACTATCTTTCATCCTAAATTGTGTTCTCTTCATATAAGGAGTCTTTCTCTCCTTATCCAATATGCAACCTTTTCAATCAGATCAGGAGATATTGTTGCGTGATCAGTTAGACTTATCTCCTTCACGTGCATCTCACATGTACAGGTTGATTATGATTGTACTTCACAAGATGGACCTGGTCCATGTCTGAGTTCTTTTGTCAATCTTCAAAACTTCACCTGTTCTTGGGCCAACACCTGTTCCCTAGTTTATCGCTTTTTGTATGTTCATTTGTTGTTATATGACTTTCTGGGGTGGTTAGTTCGATTCCGGGAATATTTCGGAGTGAATTGGGACAGTTAGTCCAAAGTTGGAAGCTCAAGTTGAAAGAGTTGATCGGAGTTTGACTTTTGTATAGATAACTCTGGAATAGAGTATTGATGGTTCTGATATCTTCATATGGTGATTTTGGACTTAGTAGTATGTCCAAATATTGGTTTGGAGGTTCGTAGGCTGCTTGGGCTTGAATTAGCAAAAGTTTTGAAGTTGAAGGTTTGGAAGGTTGGTAGGTTTGACAAAGAGTTAACTTTGTTGATACCAGGTTCGGATTTTGGTTCCGGGAGTTGGAATAGGTCCGTTGTGTCATTTATGACTTGTGTGCAAAAATTAAGGTCAGTTAGAGTTTTTTTGATATTTCAACATTGGATTTAGAAGTTGGAAGTTGATTAGTTTCATTAGGCTTGAATTGAGATGTGATTCCTGATTTTGTTGTTGTTTGATGTGATTTGAGCCTTCGATTAAGTTCGTGTTGTGAGTTAGGAATTTTTGGTATGTTTGGTTGAGGTCTGGGGGGCCTCGGGCGAGTCATGAATAGTAATGGATGGATATTGAAGTTAGAGCATTGCTGAAGATATGTGGATTACTGGTGTAACCGCACCTGCGGTGGGCTTGGCCGCAGGTGCAACATTGCAGGTTTGGCTGGAGGAACGCAGAAGCGGAAAGGGGATGGCTATGGGAGTATCATTGTTGCGAAGAAGGACCGCATCTACGAGTCTGTAAATGAGGATTTTGTGTCGTAGATGCGGAGAAGAATGGCCTGGGGTTGCACCACAGATGCAGAAGAACTTTCGCAGGAGCGGACGCGCAAAAGCGCGAGGAGAACCGTAGAAGCGGACCCGAAGAAGCAGTATTTGGCTGCAGAAGCGGCAGGTCGGAGTTTAATTGACATCGCAGAAGTGTGATTTTTCCGCAAAAGCAGGAGCACATAAGCGAAGAATTTGACCGCAGGTGCAATTTTGCTGGTCAGAACATAAATGTCGAAGGGTTTGGCATTTCTCTCATTTTTAGAGTTGTGGAGCTCGGCTATGGGCGATTTTCGAGATGAATTTTACTATAATTCAAGAGGTAAGTGACTTTTATCACTTTTGTTCATAAATATAGAATACCATTGATTCTTACACCTAGATTATATATGCTTGAGGTAAAGTTTGGGGTTTTTGGACTATATATTGGAGAGTGAGCTTTGTAGATTTGAGGGTTGATTTGTGGTCGAAATTGGATGATTTTAGTATGGTTGGACTCATTATTGAATGGGTGTTCAGAATTTATGAATATTGTGGGGTTCTGAGACGTGCGCCCGGGTTCACTTTTTTATTTTGGTTAAAGATCTTAGCCTTATCTAATGGAATCGTTTCCTATAGCTTGTATTGATTATATTAAGTTGTTTGTTACTAGATTCGAGTCGTTCGGAAGCCGATTCGCGAGGCAAAGGCTTGTTGGAGCATTGAGTTGCACATTTTGAGGTAAGTAACACTTCAAAACTTGGAACTAAGGGTATAAATCCCTAGAAAATGTGATATGTGGTTTGTGTTGGGGTGACGCACATGCTAGGTGACGGGCGCGTGGGCGTGCACCGTCATAATCATGATCCGGGTGGATTCTTATACTGTGTTGATATCAAGTCTTGTTTTATCCGTGTAATTCCTACATGTTAGAGTAATTGAGTTGTGATTCATGTTAGAAATCATGTTTAGGCTATATGCTTTTTTGATGGAGACCTACTGAGATTATTTGTGGTATTTTGAGTTATTTGCTTTAACGGTCATTATGTACTCAGTCATGATCGTTCATTTGCATATCATATCTCAGTCTGTATTATCATTCACTGTTACATCACATTTTATGATTGTTTGGGCTAAGTAATACGAGGTTGTGAGCCTGGAGACTTGAGAGACTGATGACTGAAGTGGGCCTGAGAGCCGGGTTGTGAGTGTTATGGTGGATCGGGTTGCACACCGCAGTAGGCCTTATTGTCTCATTTGTTATTGTTGATCGGCAAGCATGTTGCAGTAGGTCTTATAAGCTTTATATTAGAGTTTGGGCAAGATCCTTCACTCTAGAGTCTGACATACTAGCAGTGAGTGCAGGCACAGTGATATATACACATGCTTTGGTGAGGGGCATTGATGCCAAGCACCCGTACAGTGTTGAGTGATTATGTGTGTGATCAGTGGATATTTTAGATAGACAAATTGAGTGCTTTAAGGGTGTGAGTACCTGCAAATATTACTGTGATACCTTACATTTGACATGCATAGTTGACATGTAGGCATTGAGATGTACCATTCCTCATGCTAGCTATATTTGACATGTTCTTATCAGTGTTAGTCTTTACTTGTGAACTTGAAAGCATGTATAAATGTATGTACTATGAACGGGCTGAAGATGATAGTTTCTCCGAGTTATTTACTGTCATTGTCATTATCTTACATGTGTTGTCATTATATTGGTTTTGACTGTATCCTTCTAAACTCATCACTACTTTCAGCTCAAGGTTAGACTTGATTCTTATTGAGTACATTGGGTCGGTTGTACTCATACTATACTCTGCTTACGTTTGCAGATCTTGGTACATCTAGATGTGGTGATTGCTAGATCGTTGTGTGTACTTGCTTAGAGACTTCAAGGTAGCTGCTATGACGTTCGCAGACCTTGACTCTTTTTCCTTTTATTTTCTTCAGTACTGTTCTATTATTCAGACAGTTGTACGAGAGTTTGGATTCATGTCGATACTTAGTAGTGCTCATGTAATCGTTGACACCTGGTTTTGGGATGGTTGTAGTAGTGTTTTAGTTTTTTTCCCCAGATATTTATGATATTTTTCGTTGTTGAGTTTAATAAAAAATGTTTTATTCAAGGCAAAATACATAGTTTATCCATTGACCTTGCACTCACATTTATGTTACATACCTCTCCTCCACGGGCAACCTTTTACACACCCAACCTTAGTAGAGTGTGTCTAAGACACACCACTTTGCCCACATGGTTAGTGCGTATCTTTACCATCAAATGAAGCGCGTGAACAGGAGAACTTTCGTATCAGATGTTAATTTTTTAGTTTTTGTATAATTTTAAATAGGGTCATCTTCTTCCATGTTTAAAAACCACCAAACCTACCATGGCTGCTTCTTCACACTTAATTAGACCCACTTCTCTCCACCCGATCTACTCTTCTCAAATAGATCCACTAAGATTTTTCATATCTCTTCTTGTTCGTCATTAGTCTTTAGTTTTGTAAATTTTTTTGTTAAGAAATTATAATCAAAATTCAACAATTAAATTCTTTGTAGCTCCAACAACCATTAAAGCTTGGCTAAATTGTACGTACAGAAAATTCTTTTCTTTTCTAGAAAAGATTAGCTTGAGCTTTTGTCATGGTTAAGTTAAATTTTTCGAAACGGTGAATTTTTCAAAAATATCTCCATCCATTAAAGCTTACCTCAAGTTTTTGCAAATAAGCATATTCTTTAAATTTGTTAATGGGTAAATTTACAAATAATAAAATTGTAAAATTCTTAATCTTCTTCGCTAAAAAATGCACATTCCTCTTTATTATTACTACCTTGCTGCTTTAGTTGTGGAAATCGAAAGAGCAAGAAATTGAAAGCATGATGATGACAGTTTTAGTGGACAGGATGAAGAAGATATGGATATAATTGTAATTTTATGTGCTATCTTTTTATTATTAGTCAGTCACACGTGCCAGGACTTTATTGGCACGTGACAATACACATGCTTTGAAAATCTAGTGAAGAAAAAGTGGTGTGTCTTAGACACACTCGACAAAGGTTGGGTGTGTAAAAGGTTGCCCGTGGCGGAGAGGTGTGTAATAGGGATTTAGATGCAAGGTTGATGGGTAAACTATGTATTTTACCTTTATTCAAATGTTTAGCTTTTATGTGATTGTTGGCTTGCCTAGCAAGTGTGTTAGGCGCCATCTCGATAGGTTGAGATTTTTTGGTCGTGACAAATATAATATATCTTGAATAAAAATTGTATAATTCTTAATTCTTGTGATAATACATTTTATATGTATTGAACGGACCAAGTAGAGATAAGTATTTTATACTGACAAAATAAAAATAATACTCTAATCTATTGAATATACTTATACTCTTAATCTTCATATAGTTATTATAGCTGTGCATATTATTTATTATTTTAATTCATTAAAATCGAGAATCTTTTATTGATCAACATGCCTGGTAAATTGGACAATTAAGATATACAGTGGCGAAGAAATAATTAATTGATGGAATCTATGTTCGGTATAGATATTGATTAAACACCTTTATGGAAACTTATAAGTTTTCGTGTGCGAATCCAGCGGGTTGATCTTGTTTTCAATAAATAAAATAAGTTAAATAAAAGTCTAAAAAATATTCAATAAATTAGATTTTTAGTAATTTTATTTCATTGATTAGTATCTGAATTTTAACATGGGAAGTTAATAAGTTTTAATAAATTTTTTTTAAAGTAAACTAAGGAGTGCGATTAGAATTATTACTTGAATAAGATATAATTTATTATGGCAGATATTAATTTTGAATTAATTCCATAATAAGAAGACTTGTTCATTAAATTATGTGATCTCTACTGTGTCTGAATAAATACAAATTATACAGAAAATATTTTCTTGGTGGAAAATAAAACCAAACAGGTTTTGAAAAAGGATTTTAATTGTCATGACCCATAAAACATCACAGGATCGTCATACGCCTAACATCTGCTTGTTAGGTGAGCCCCTAGCAACAACAACAACAACAACAACAACAAGAAATCTAGTGTATTCCTACAAGTGGGAACGGATGAAGGTAGTGTGTAGCAGACCTTACCCCTACCTTTAGGAAGCTAGAAAGATTGTTTTAGTAGACCATTGATTAGGAAAGATAAAGGAAAAAGTCAATGATAAGCGAATCAATTGAAAATACAAAACTAAGACTAAGTAGTGCAATTAGAAAACCGAAGCGAAGGAAACAACAAGTAATACCAGAAGTCTAGGAATATGAAAATACACGAAAGACGCTAAGTTATGTATTATATCTACTATGACAAACAACGACATCATTCGGCTACCTAACCCTCTACCCTAAATCTCAACCTCCACACCTTTCTATCCATGGTCATGCCCCCAGTAAGCTGGAGCAACGCCATATCCTGCCTAATTACCTCTCCCCAATACTTCTTCTACCTGCCTCTACCTCTTCGTTAGCCCTCAAAGGCCAACCTCTCACGTCTCCTCACTGGTGCATTTGTGCCTCTCCTCTTCACATGCCCTGAACCATCTAAGTCTCGCCCCATGCATCTTGTCCTCCATAGAGTCCATGCCCACCTTCTCCCGGATAACTTCATTCCTTTTTTGTAATCCGGTGTTCCCGCACATCCATCTCAGCATCCTCATTTTAGTTTGCTTCATCTTCTGGACAGTTGTTGGTTGGCCATACTCCGCCCCACACAACGTAGCCGGTTTGACCAGCGCTCTATAGGAATTCCCTTAAAGTTTTGGTAGCACATTTTATCACATAGAACACCGAAAGCAAGCCTCCATTTCATCCATCCCGTCCCAATACGATGCGTGACATCCTTGTCGATCACCCCATTCCCTTGTATAACTCACCCAAGTGTAACAATCTGGCCGATTATTTTGTGTATTTGAGCCCTGTTTCCCTATTTGATGTTCCTCGATGTGTATTTTTTTTATTATGTGACTTGCGAGAATGAGTGGTATAGTTTCGAGGAGGTTTTGGATTGAATTGGAACACTTAGTTCATAGTTCGGAAGCTTAAGTTGAAAATATTGACCAACTTTGACTTTTGTGTATTTGACCTCGGATCGAAGTTTTGATAGTTCTGTTAGGTTTGAATTGTAATATTGGACTTAGGGGTACGCCCAGATTTGGATTCGGAGGTTCCTTTGATTGATTTGGCTCTAATTGGCAAAAGTTGGAAGTTCGAAGGTTTAAAAGTTCATGGGTTTGACCCATAGTTGACTTTGTAGTTACCGATCATCAAGTGCTGCTCATGCTCCTCCCGACTATGAGAATATGCCAATATGTCATCAATGAACATGCTGATGAAGGAATCTAGATATGGTTGAAACACGTTGTTCATCAAGTGCATAAAGGCTTCTAGGGTGTTAGTTAACTCAAAGGACATTACCAAAAACTCATAGTGACCATAGCGGGTCCTAAAAGCTATCGTCGAAATGTCGTAATCCTGGATCTTCAACTGATGATATCCCAATCTCAGGTCAATATTCGAGAACACCTTAGCACCTTGAAGCTGATCAAACAAATCATTAATATGCGGTAGTGGGTACTTATTCTTGACTATAACTTTATTCAGCTGTCGATAATCAATACACATCCGCATATTGTCGTCCTTCTTCTTCACAAATAGAATTGCAGCACCCTAAGCGAAACACTAGGGGCAATGAAACCCTTATCAAGCCACTCCTGAAGTTGTTTCTTCAATTCCTTTCACTCCACTGGTGCCATGCGGGGCAATAAAGATTGGCGAAGTGTCCGGCACCAAGTCAGTACCAAAATCGATGTCCCGACCAGGCGGAATGCCTGATGGATCTGCTAGGAACATATCTGGGAAGTCTCTCACTACAGAAACTAACTCAAAGGTAGGAGTATCAGCACTAACATCCCTCACGAAGGCTAAATATATGAAGCACCCCTTCTCGACCATCTGCTATGCCTTCAGAAAAGACACCACCCTACTGGGAACATGACTCAATGAACCTCTCCACTCTAACTGTGGTAAACGAGGCATCTCCAACGTCACAGTCTTAGCGTGACAATCTAGAATAGAGTGATATGGTGACATCCAATCCATGCCCAAAATAACATCAAAGTACACCATGTTGAGTAATAGAAGGTCTACCCTAGTCTCATAACCCCTGATAGAGACCACGCACGAGCGATAAACACGATCTACCACAATAGAATCTCCCACGGGCGTAGACACATAAATAGGGGCACTCAAAGAATCACGAGATATATTCAGATATGAAGCAAAATAGGATGACACTTATGAATAAGTGGAACTTAGATCAAATAAAATCGAGGCATCTATCTCTATGGAAAACCGAAATAATACTTATGATGACAGCATCATATGGCTCTCCCTCAAGTCTAGCTGGAAATCCATAGAAATGTGGTTGAGCCCACCAGTCTGACCTTCGCCTCTCGGTAGACCCCTCACTACCTGACCTATGCCTCTAATGGCCTGACCACTACCTCGGGCTTCCTAACCCCGCCTCTAGCTGGCTGTGCAGGTGGTGGAGCAACCGATGCCGGAACAATAGCACGAGTACTCTGTTGTGCCATGTTGCTTTGTGACCTAGGGCGAAACCTCGCAACATGACTCGGATCTCCACAACTATAACAAGTCCTCGACTGCTGTGACTGCTCACCTTGGAACTGACCCTGTCTACCTGATATGCACCCTGAGAACTCTGAATTGGAGGTGCATTGACCGGAGCTAAAGGTGCACTCTAGGCTAGCAGCTAAGAATGAGACCCATGAGGACCCCGACTACCCAAAACACCGTGGGATACCTGAAACGCTAACTGAATCGTCCTGTTATAATAGCCTCTACCATTAGTTCCTTCAGCGTGTTAAGTAATACACATGATTACAGTAATGCGTGCGAGGTTTGATGGTCATTGTAATTGATTTTATTTGGAGGCTTTCGAGTATTATGGCCTATTATGTGCAGATGGATCCCGGAAGAGTTATAGTGGTTTAGACCACTACTTGAGGATTTACATGTCCTACGGTTATGAGAAGTTACTCGCGTGTTGCCATGGTTCTCTTGGAATGAGTTAAGTAAAACTTTTCTAGGTGATGAAGTGTTTACCATATTAGTGGTTCAGGAGTTATGATGAACTTCTTATACTGTCGCATATTAGCAAGTTAGGTGTAGTGAGCGGCATGAAAATTTAAAGTGAGGAACTGAGGTTGCAGTTTGGTGTTTGAAAGGATGTCACGAGCTCGGATGAGCAGGAAAAAGGGACTTGAATGCTTAGAGTAAGCCAGTATGATCCTAAGCGTCACCTGAGATCGATATTTTGTGAAAGAGGCTCTGCAATCTTGTTATAGATTCTTGATGTGCTTTACAACGTTAGTGCGACCGGTGGTATGGATGTGCAGACACGTTAGCTGGTGCGGTGAAGGTCTTGGGAGCATGTCTCATGGGAAGATTGTATAAGTGTGACATGTAGCCACCTGCTTGACTGAAGATTTAAACCAAGTGTGAAGATTGTGGTAATAGTGCAAATTTGAGAATTTATGCCCGAAGGGCGCACGGTTCATTTGGTTGTGGACTGTGAGAGTTTGTTTTGTTTGTGATGGTTGTTCTTGTGTATTATGGAATAAAGGGGTTATAATGAACTCTTGAAAGGTTATTAGCCTAACATGGTGCGATCAGAATCATCTCGAGGTCGATGGATAGATTTAAATATGAATATAAGTTCTATATTAGGCCAGATGTGTTCATTTCAGCATAACACTCCTTATGGAGGAGTATTCACACGTTGGATGTTATTTCAAATGCTATATTGTGCTATATTGTGCCGTGTGAGTTGCCAAATGGCTTGATAAATTTCTTGTGTGTTGAGGTTCCGCGTAGCAATGGTGTTACGTGAGCAGGATGGCTCTTGAGATTCAGATCATATATCGCACTTCAGTTGTGCTTGAGTTTTGTAGCTTATGGAGCTATCTGTCTTCCAGGGATGGTATTATGCACTTAGCGTGCTTGTGGCCGATATTCGGTATTTTGTAGTAATGAGCAATTTTGCTCGGTGTGTATCTTCTTATGTGAATTTAATGTGTGGATCGGGTGGCACGCCGCCACGGGTATGTTGTTTGGATCGGGTTGCACGCCGCGACAGTGTGATGATGAGTACAGTTCCCTATATCTATTTTTGTGTGTTTTGTTTCCCATTTTCTGAGGAAAGTTCATATTTGTTACGCGAGTTGAGTAGTCCCTTCCAGAGTTCGTTTTCCTTATGTATCACGTTCGAGTTTGTGGCCTATTGGCACGTTTTGGCATCATATGGGACTTTTGATCATGACCGGGGTGGCTTATTGACTGAGCAGTTCGTACTGGGTGAGACGAGATTATTGGATCTAGGATCAGTGCAGTCGGATTATATGAAGTATATTAAGAGCAAAGGTCATTATTTGGTTCAGAATGAGGTAATGATTCTTGTCAAAAGTATAGACTCAATGATTTGTTGACTCGGCATTTGGTTATGAATTTCTGCACATCTCTTCCGTCGTGGTAGTATCGCGAGAGTTGGAACAAGACTTAAATATTTCATGAGGTGCATTGTGAGATCAAATTCAGGGAATGGCGGTTATTATGATAAAAAATGTTATTATGGTCCTGTGAATGATGTGGTGCATGGTGAAAGGCATGCAGTCATGTTCTGGTACCTCGTGTAGTGATTAATACGGTGTTCATATATTGGAAACAGGCCTGGCAGAGAATTCCGGATGTTGGAATTGGGCTCTAAGCTAATTTGCCTGAATAAAAGGGAATATCTTCATAATTGATCGAGCTAATGTGCTCAGCTGGGTTGTAGAAGCACGGGTAGGTGCACGAGGTGCTAAACAGTGATTTCGGATAGCTCCAGCACAGTTCTTAGCATTTTTTAGGGCAAACGTATGTTTAAGTGGAAGAGATTGTAATGACCCGACCGGTCGTTTGGAGCTCTAGCGCCTCGTTCAGCAGTTTGAGACCCTGAGTAGCTTCACTTCAGGTATTATGACTTGTACGCATGGTCGGAATTGAATTCTGGGAAGTTCGGGGTTGATTTGGAAAGAGAATTCTCATTTCGGAAGATTAAAATTGAAATAATTGACTAAGATTGAATTTTTGAGTAAACGACCTCGGAATCGAGATTCGAAGGTTCCAGCAAGTTCGTATGATGATTTTGGAATTGGGCATTTGCCCAGATCGGGTTTTGGAAGAACCGGGAACGTTTCGGCACCTATTGTGGAAGTTAGCATTTTTGGAAGAATTTCATAAGTTTGGATTGAAGTTCATTTCAGTATTATTTATGTCTGTTTGGGATTTCGTGTCTGGGAATAGCTCCGTATGGTGATTCTAGTGTTGGGAGCGCGATCAGAAATGAATTCGGAGGTCCGTGGATCATTTTGGAGTCATTTGGCTAAAGATAAAAATTTGAAGGATTTTGAGGAGTTTGACCGGAAGTGGACTTTTTGATATCGGGGTCGGAATCTAATTCTGGAAGTTGGAATAGGTCCGTAATGTCAAATATGACTTGTGTGCAAAATTTGAGGTTAATCGGACGTGATTTGATAGGTTTTGGCATCGAATGTAGAAGTTTGAAGTTCTAAAGTTCATAAAGTTCGAATTGGGGGGTGATTCGTGATTTCGACGTTGTTTGATGTGGTTTGAGGCCTTGAGCAGGTCCGCATTATATTATGGGACTGGCTGGTATGATTAGTCGGGTCCCCGAGAGCCTCGGGTGGATTCCGGATGGTTAAGGGATCAAATTTGGAATTTGAAGAAGGATTTCAGCAGATGGTATTTGGTGTAACCGCACCTACGAGGTTTTGGCCGCAGGTGCGGAGCCACAGAAGCGGCTAAAGGAGCGCAGATGCGGTCAAGTTGCCGCGGAAGTGGGACCGTACCTGCGGAAGGAGGAGCACAAAAGCGGAAGAAGGGGGCCTGGTGAAGGACCGCAGATGCGGTAGTGGGGCCGCACCTGCGGAACTGCAGAATCGATCAAGTGACCGCAGGTGCGGAAGGGCTGGAGGTAGTGAGTTGTTTTAAAGTCGGGATTGGGACATTTTCTTTCATCTTTCTCTTGGCTTGGATGATTCTTGGAGGGTTTCAAGAGAGGGTTTTCATCATCAATGGCAAGGTAAGTAGTTCCCACTCTTTATAAGTCAAATGCATGAATGTTATACGGATTAAAGTAAGGAAATTAGTAGAAATATGGGATTTTGAGGGAAAACCTAGAAAATTAATATTCTTGGAATTTGACCACGATTTTGGACAGGAAATTGAAAGTAAATTATATGTGAGCTCGTGAGGTTATGGTAAACTTTATCTTCGAAAAATATCGGAATCCGGGCATGTGGGCCCGAGGGCTTTTTTGTCAACTTTTCTATCGGGGTTAGGAATTGTTATAAATTGGATTATTATGAGTAATTGAACATATATTAATGGATTTGCATAATTATTGGCTAATTTTGGAGCATTGTGCATCAATTTGAGTCTTCGAAAGGGCGTGGAATGCCGGTTATGGAGCTTCAGAGCGAGGTGAGTCTCCTTTCTAACCTTGTAAGAGGGAATTGTCCCCATATGTGAGTTAATTGGTTATGTGCTCATATTTGTGGGGGATACGTATGCACAAGGTGACGAGAGTCCGTGCGTAGCTACTATTATGTTTAAGTCCGTGTAGTTTAGGACCCAAATGCATGCTTTACTTGTAATATTTGCAACCTTGATGACAAATTTAAAAACGCTTATAACATATCGAACGTGTAATGAATTTCTAAAAGGCTAGATATTATTTCTTGACTTTTAAAAGAGAAACTTGGCTTTTCCTGAATAATTGCTCCTTGATGAATTATTGATTAGACTGTTGAATGTGTTTATCTATTGTGGAACGGGCAGAACGCCTCGGTAGATTAAGCAGATGCATCTATGGTTCGCGCCATTCGACCCTCTGGCAGTGCACAATTTAAATATTGTTGGATCGGATCGTACGACCTCGGCATGATTTGCGCATGCTTGCATTGCTTGCCTTGAAATCCATTGAAGTTGATACTGTCATTCCCTGGCTTGAGAATAACTGTATAATTGATGAAAATGAAATTTGGAAATTTCCCTATGAATAAAAGAATTGTTTACTTGTTTCATTCTGTTGAGTATAACCATGGTTTATAAAAACCCTCGATTTTATTATATTATTGTGTACCATTATTGGACCACTAGTTAGTGTTGAAGTCGACCTCTCGTCTCTACTTCTTCGAGATTAGACGGGATACTTACTGGGTACACGTTGTTTTCGTACTCATGCTACACTTGTTGTGCATTTTTGTTGCACGGGCACATGTATTTCTAGTGGCCTACTGGGCGTAGCAGCATGTATGATACCGGGACTAGGTGAGCAGCATTTCTCGAGGCGACCCGCAGCCAGTATAGTCTCTTTCAGCGTATTGTATTTACTTCTGTCCAATTTGTATTTCGGACAGTTATTGTACTTTATTCGCTTTTCTTAGTAATTGCTCATGCACTTGTGACATCGGATTCTGCGATGTCTATGGGATTATTCAATATTTGAAATTGTTAAAGATATTATTATTTATGCAGTGGAACTTATTCTTTATTGTTTAAATATGTAAAAGAAGTAAATTCAGAAATATCTAAAACGAGAAGTTACTAGTTATGTGGTGTTGGCTTGCCTGACAATGATGTCCGGTGCCATCATAACCCTTAGTGAATTTTGTATCGTGACAGAGACACATAATAAGACTTCTCGTTCACATGTCTATATAAAAAGAATGGTCAAATTTAGAAGGCCGCATATTTATTTGGCCGATAAAATAATATGAAGGAGACGTTATGTAGTGTAACATCATGACCAACAAATTATTTACCATCTGCCATTTCTATTGCACATTTGGGCATTATAAATATGAATAAAAGAACTTTGAGTAAAGAAAAAGGAATATGCATCTAGGAGTGTTCGTCGATCGGTATGGTACGGTATTTAAACATTTCGGTTCGATATTTTTGGTATTCGGTTCGTAAAATGTTATACCAATACCGTACTTAATTAAATTTGGTATGGCTCGGTTTTTCTCCTTCGGTTTATTCGGTTCGGTAACTTCGGTTTCTTCGGTTTGAATACTAACAAGTGCATAGAGTCATAGACGTTAATACGTTTGTTGACAAAAGTTTTATCCAAAATCAGAAAATACCAACCTAGAGGGAGAAAACTTAGAGAAAAGTATTGTTACCTGCTTAGAGTTAATTGATGAACACTGTTTACCTTGAAATAGTAATAACAATTAGATTTGATTTTGTGGTTCTAAAAATATGTGATCTGTTTTTATGCTAGTTGTTAGGCAATGGATGCTAAGTGAGAGATTAGAAAATGAAATAAGAGCTTGTAGATAGCTTAGTAACCAAAGCGAATAGTTGGAAATAGGGGCCTCGAGCTAGCGTACGCGGGCCTCGACGGCGAGTCGGATGCCCAGCTAAGGGCAGTTGATGAAGGGTTAATAGTTATGATAGATTTGATGGCAGCTCTTTATGATTAATAATGAGCAATAAATGAAGAACAATTAATGAAATGTAATAAATATAAGTAAGACAATAATGTAATCACTAGAATCAAATGGAGAGTATGTTTGAGTTAGAAAACAGAGAACGTTCTTGTATTGAATAATGTGTGTTGTATATCTCTTACAAAATGACAAGGGCCCCCTTCATAGTTGAGGGGAATCCCATTATAGTACAAATGCATTTATTACAAAGATATGAGGTTGGTACAGCTATTTAATGCCACTGTACGGGCATGAACTAGCCTAATAGGCTAGGTCAGCTTTAATCGCCCTTGAGAACTTCCCGCTAGTGCGTCATAACCGTTGCTTTATACTGCCTCGTTGCTCTCATTGCATACAAAAAAATTTAAATTTGTATTTGAGTATAACACGTGTAAGGTAGCAGTAATTCTTTATTCATAATTAACGATTGCGCAGGTTATATTTGAAATTTATATCATAAAGAATAGAGCACATGTCATGTCAGTAACTTAATTATGTGACAGTGAAATCAATTCAATTATTAATCAAGAGACCAGTTAATTTTAAAACGCCGATTACGAAGAGAGGCTGACAAAATGCAATTTCTCTTGTAAAATACAATTAGATTTTGATTGTGGCTGAGCATTATGTGTTCCTTTCAAGGAAATTTAAGTCGTTGTATTCGCATCAATTAATGCTCTTCGGAAGACTAGACTAGGTGATAGATCCACGTCCACCCCTCTCCTCACCCCTAAATTAGACGGGGTTCAATAATTTATACTTTCCTTTTAACATTATGTTTATTTTGAATTATTCCACACTAACTGGAGAGCATACACCCATATACACCATTATTATAAAAGCTAGTATGTTTTAACGTTTCTTTGGTATGTTTATTTTATTTCTTATGCTTAAACTATATTGTTTCGTGAGAACTAATAGGTGGTGTAGGTATTATTACAATATATTTCACGGAATTGGATAAAACATTTTTGTTACATATCTTAGTTTAATCACGTATTGACCCTTTTATATGCATAAAATTTTCATGTCACGCCACGAAACTAGGGTAAGACGTGATGATAACCAATTTATACTAACAGGTTGAGTGGACCTTATCCTAACAAACCAATAGGTACAACTCCGCATAATAATCATATTAAAGTGTGATAATCCTTAAATCATAAATGTTTGGAAACAGTTTAACAACATCTGATGAATATATATACGAAGGTTTAAACCCACTACGTAACTCACGAGCCTCTATTTAAAAAAATTGAGTACATAAGTTTTCGGGGCATTTCCTTGAAATAGTATAAGTGCCTAATAATAGGTAAAGATCTTGAAAGAACACTGACGCCGCTAGTAGAAACTAAGGGCTCACTAATTGAGTTTACTAAATCGGTCCCAAGCCATGTGCTTCGTCACCTACAAACTTAATGCATGCCACACGACGCGGCACGCCCACACGGGCAAGGTACTATCAAAGAATACTTAGAAAGTCTCATTGACAACCCCATAAGCGAAGGACAATACTAGCATATGCTGTAAATATTGAAAAATGCAGCAAGTAGAGCATACAATTCACATAACAACAACTAAATAATCTGAAAGCTGAATTTGATTCTGATAACTGAATTCAAACTAATAACTGAAAATTGAAGCACTAAACTGAGTCTATATTTAAAAACTAAAATGAAAGCTGAAAGTTGAGTCTGATACTAACATCTGAAACTAAAGCTGAATATTAAGTTATTTTTAAAGATATAGCTCTTTTGAAAAATTTGTACATAGTAGCCCTACGTACGTGAGCATCAGGGAACACGTACATGGATTGTTAAGCTGTTGTGGGACCCCTGATTATGCTCACTCAAGTTCAACCTGTATTTGTAGCCTTTGAGTAGCTCAATCAAGCTCAACCCATAGTAGCGCATTAGTAGGGCCTCTAATTATGCTCACTCAAGATCAACCCATATATCGGACATCGAATAGCTTAATCAAGCTCAACTTATCTGAGCGAGTTAGCACCTGCAAGCATGGGTTAGCTAACCTTGTCCACTGTGGCACTCATGTTCGGGAAGAATTGTCTACTTCTCGCTTTCTGAATATGATCACGATAATCTGAATCTGAACTGAAAATTAAGCCATACAAACAATTGTACATTAATAAGCAATCACAACTATCATAGAAAGTAATTACTTTTTATTGTGAATCAGAACTCAAGGAATGAGCAATACAAGTAACTTTACATAAGTAAACAATTGCACATAAGTAAATTACTACAACAAATCATATCTTTTAATCTTTTTCTAACAGGAGGTATTCAATTTTATATATTAATGTATTCTGAAAAGTAAGGCATGCAAACAAGCAATTTTAATATGCACATCCTAATCTTACCCTTGGCTCAGGGAAGAAACCTCAACTTATCTCTAGACAAATGTTCATATATCCCCTTCAATAATCCTCGTAGCCTATCCTTCCAAATCAACATTTTAAGAGCTTAAAAACATTGGCACAAACTATTCATTCAGCCGAATTCCTCCATCAAAGTTCCATTAGCCCCTAGGGCTTAAAGTTGATTTCAGCCTCCTAACTCCAGAAATTTTGGATTCTATAGTCCTAATACCATCAAAAGATTCTAATTTTAATGCTAGGGAATTGTAGAATTTACGTTGATCGAAGTTCCCAAAATATCCTAGGTCTTTTCTCTCTTGAGTTCTTGGAGTTATTTCTTGAAATCTATGAATTTGTCAAGTGAGTTGATGTCACGATCATGACTAAATAATGAAAATTTATGTATTTGCCAATGAATTACTCACCTTTTAGTGTGAGAGTACACCCAACTTCATGCTTGCTATGTGAGAAAAGACCCAACGATCAAAACACTAAAATAAGAGCCTTTCCTGCATTCTGGAATTTATACCTATAGGTGACGGCGTGGCGGTCGGATGCTAGAGAAAAGTTGAGCTTTTTTTTTTGCAGTTGATCAAATTCAAGCCGCGTGGTGGTCGCGTTTTGGGGCGAAACTGATTTATATTCTAGACTTAGTTTCTAACCCTTTCCTCCTACTTTTTTATGCCATTTTACTCACTTAACTTAATTTCAAATCATCTTCTAATATCTATTCAAGCACTTTTGCCAACTTATTTGAAATCAATATGTTATTTTGTGGGATGAATTATTTTCTTGTATTTTTAGAAAATCCATTGTCCTAATAGATTTGAGAAAGGAAAATCTATTCTCCTTGTTAAATTGGAAAACCTTTTTCTTATAGGTTTGGGATAATTTGGATATATATATATATATATATATATATATATATATATATATATATATACGAGTTGTAGTTGGGGATTGTACAGATTGTACTATACTTTTCTTCACATTCATGGTGAAAAACTCTCTCTGCTTCTGCCCCGAGGATTAGGCATAGCCGAACCTCGTTAAACCCTTACGTTATTTTTTTTCTTCTCTATTTACTTTGTGTGTGATTGTATGCTAGTTAACCAACAATCTTCCGTAATAATTGGTATTCGAGCAAGATTCGAGTTTCTACATATAATCTAGGGTTAAGATGTCTTCATCATCTTAAACAAAGTACGAAGTAGAGAAATTTGACGGGGTTTCTAGTTTCAGTCTATGAAAGATTAGGATGAAATCGTCCCTGATGTTACAAGGGTTATGGAAGGCAATTGATGAGGATTTTCTTGAAGAGACAGAAAAGGTAGACCTGAAGGAGAGGCTTTGAGTGCGATCTTCATGAGCGTTACAGATAGCGTTCTTTGGGAAATTGCTAAAGAAATATCTGCAACAACGGCTTGAAAGAAGTTGGGAGATCTATATTCTAAGAAATCGCTGACAGACCGCTTCTACCTGAAAAAGAAGTTATATAATCTCCGTATAAAAGAAGGTACACCTGTTAAAACTCGCCTTGATGAGTTTAATTCTATTGTAATGGACCTGAAGAACGTGGATATAAAAATTGAAAGTGTGGATCGGTCCTTGATTGTGTTATGTTCTTTATCACCGTCTTATGATACTTTTGTTGATACGCTGCTATACGGAATGGAAAATATTTCATTGATAGATGTTAATAATGCACTTAAATATAAAGATTTGAAAAATAGCTTTTCAAAAAGTTGAACTGAGGGCGAGGGTCTTGTGAGTATAGGAAGAACACAATAAAAGGACTTTAACAGAAAATATCAACCGTAAGATCAAAGTCTAGAGTAAGGAAGAAAAATTGTTATGAGTGTGGGGAGCAATGTCACTACAAGAGAGATTGTTCTTCAAAGAGAAAAGAGGGAAGCAGAAAATAGATAATTGGATAAATATTGTTGATACTAGCAATAATTCTGATGATAGTGACTATGTAGGGGAAGTTTGTGTTGTGAGGTCTAGTCATGGGCAAAATTCTTGGGTTCTTGATTCTGGTGCTACTTTCCACATATGTCCACACAAGAATTGATTTGCAACTTACAAGCAAATAAGTGGGACTGTCTACATGGGAGATGATAATGCATTACCAGTAGAGGGGATTAGTAACATCAAATTATGAATGTTCGATGGAATTATGAGAAACATTGAGTGTTGGCATGTTCCTCGAATAAAGATAAATTTGATTTTTCTTTCAACTTTAGATAATCAAGAGTATAAGTTTCACTCCGTGAATGGAATACTTAAAGTGTGTAAAGGCTCCATGGTACAGGGTAAACCGCATTATAATATTGTATCATCTTCAGGCCAGTATAGTTGAAGGGGAAGCTATTGTAACTTCTGGGAAAAGTGATCTGAATCAGTCTCAATTGTGGCACTTGCGATTTGGTCATATGAGTGATTAGGAACTGTCTTTTTAGAGTAAGCAGAATTTGTTGAATGGGTACAAAAATCAAGTTTTGAATTTTGTGAGAATTGTATGTTTGGTAAACAGACAAGGGTAAAGTTCAACAAGATAAGAAACAAGTTAGATTATATTCATTTATACTTCTTCGGTCCAAACAGAGTTCCCTCCAAGAGTAGTGCCAGGTATTTTATGACTTTGATTGATGATTAACCAATGTTGACGTGGGTATATTTTCTGAAAACAAAAGATGAGGCATTTCTGACATTTGTTAATTGGAAGACGATGGTTGTGAAGCGGACGGAAAGAAAAGTTAAGCGTCTTCGAACTGACAATGGGTTGAAATTTTACATTTATGAGTTCGATAATTTCTGCAGTAGAAAAGGCATAGTGAGACACCACACTTGTGCCGGAACACCACAACAAAATGGTGTTGTAGAACGTATGAACATAAAGCTGTGTGATAGGGCACAAAGCATGCTTTCACACTCATAATGTTAGCAAGGATTTTTGGGCTGAAGCAATCAAGACAGCTTGTTATTTGGTTAACTGATCAGCATCCACATCTATTGATTTCAAAACTCCTTTTGAGATATGGTCCAGTTAGTCTGCTGATTATTCAAATTTAAGGATATTTTGTTATCCTTCTTATGCTCATGTGAGGTGTGGAAAACTTGAGTCAACGGCAAATAAGTGCATATTTGTAAGGTATGCAACTAGAGTGAAAGGTTATAGGTTGTGGTGCACAGATCAAAGGACTCCAAGGATATTTATAAGTAGGGATGTAAGATTCAATGAATCTGCCTCAATGGACAGTTAGAGGGAGAAGGCAATAGCAGAAACGGATCATGGTGAGTGACGCATAGAGATAGAAATTGAATCTCCACTAGCTCAGCCCAGTAGTTCTAAAGTAGAGGAAGTTGAGGAGATATAAAATATCAATCGAGATGATAATATTAATGAACGAGTGCAACATAAACCATATAGTATTGCAACAAGCAGAGAGAAGAGAGAGATCAACCGACCGCAAAGGTTTTCAAACATAGTTGATGGGAATCTTCTTAAATATACAAATCCTGTGAGATTTGCTTTGGCAATTTCAGAGACCGTTGATGTGCTTGAGTGTTATAGCTATCCAGAAGTTATTTCAAGTACAGAACCAAATGGACGGATTAATGTTATGACTGAAGAGATTGAGTCTCTTAACAAGTTAAGGTGTAGCCTAGACATAGTTGATGTGTGCGGCCATGGATAGAGCTCTTGCGAGGTTTGAAGGCAAGGTAGAGAGACGTTAATCCTGTTGATGAAGAGAATCCAAGCCAAGTGCAAGATTTGTTTTTTTGTGGCTTGAATTATTTCCTTGTATTTTTAGAAAATCCATTGTCCTAATAGATTTGGGAAAGGAAAACCTATTATCCTTGTTAAATTGGAAATTTTTTCTCTTATAGGTTTGGGACTATTTGGTATATATATAGGGGTTGTAGTTGGGGATTCTACAGATTAGACTGTGCTTTTTTTTTATTCATATTGGAAAAATTTCTCTGCTTGTACCCCGAGGATTAGGCTTAGCCGAACCTCTTTAAATCCTTCTGTTGATTTTTTCTTCTCTATTATCATTGTATATGATTGTGTGCTAGTTAGCCCACGATCTTCCGCAACACAACCATGAGATGTTTGTAGTACAAATGTTAACTCAAGACTTAAGGAATCTTTAAGATATATAGTCAGAGCTTTACATTTCTATTCATAATAAATCATCATACTAATATATAGTCGAGGCTTTACATTTCTATTCATAATAAATCATCGTATAGAATTTTTTTGGATAATTTCATTTAAATCATATCACATGTTGTGTAGAGGTAATTCTTCAATTCACAATAAATGAATGCCTAAAAAGCATATATCACATGTCATGTAGATCAATTAATGAGTTCTAATTATCCTTTAGTGGAAGGGTTATGAATTATTACTCAAGAAGTGAAATATTCTTGAATGAGATATGAAGAGGTTGAGAAATGCCATACTTTTTTTTTGCTAAAAGGAGGATTTCATTGATAATTAGGAACGAAGGTACATAAGTTGATTAAGATAGTTAGCTAAGGATGCAATAAGGTATCTGCATGAAGTTAAGAAAATGGTGTTTGGGGGTGGGGGCGGGAGTGGTTCTTCAAAATACAGGATTGGGTGGGAGTGTGTTTCTACGTTGGATTTTCCAAAAATTGATACATCAAAAAAAATCCATTACTTTGTCTCATTGTGTTGTTAAATTGATGGGCGTTGGGCTCCTTCTTCATTGACTTGGACAGAGGCATGGATCTCTTGACTTGTAACTGCCACTTGATTGACAACCAATTCATGTGCTCGCCAAAGAAGGACAATTCCTCATGCTTGACCCTGGGCTGCGACTTGGATTAAATCTGTGTAGTTGAACTCCATGAGCAAGTCTGTGTGATCAGCCATTTTGGTTTCTGTGAGGAACATGATGGAGGGGTTGTTCCATGTGAGTAACAAACTAAAATTCCGATGGAATTCTTTAATATGATCTTCCCGACAATTTCATAACATTATCTTCATTAGTCCTTCATGCTGTGGGAAGCTCTCTTCCAGAGTCAATGATAGTTCCAAGTGCATTATCAAGTGAGGAGGATGGTATAAGGATGCTAGTAGTAAGTTGTCTTGTAGGTTTGGAATCATGAACATGACATATCTCTCTTCCACTGAGAAAGGATTTAGGCGTATGTTCAATGAGGTTTTCTGGAGGTTCGGGGGATTAAGATTAGGTACTTTTTTCTGTATTTCCTGACATGGAGATCGCCAGAAAATTGTTCAAAATCGTTGATTACATGAAGGTCTCCAGTAGGTCGTTGCCTTCTTCTGCTTGGTTTTCCTGTCGTGGTGAATGAGCTGGAGAGTTGATTTTGTGGTCGATGATGGCATGTTGCTGCAATGGCTGAATTTATGTTGATACTAGGGGTTGGTGGGGTATCATTGGTTGGTGAGGAGGAGTAGACCATGACAAGAAGCTGTTTTGTGCGGGTGTAGTACAGTGAAGAGGGGTACCTAGGCTTGCCGTTGTTAGAATTGGGTGGTGATTTCCTGCATTTGCCAAAGAGTGATATTCTGTTGATGTATTAGGTCTAGGACTTGATTTTTATGCATTTGGTTTGGTACTCCTTCTTGATGTGAAGGCCATCTCTTCTAAAGTCTCTAGTAGTAGTGTGATATGGTTTTGTTGTAGTTGTAGGTTTATTAGAGAGTGGTGGTGGGAGGGTGGTATTTACTGAGGAGGGAGAGGTGATGGTTGGTTCATTAGTGTACGAATTGGAGGGAATAGTGTCCATTGATGGTCATAGGGAGGTTGGTGGTGAATGATTATGTGGAGTGGGGGAAGGTGGTGGTAGTGGTTGATGTGGACATTGTTTATTTGTCTCCTGTGCCTTTGTTGATCGCGGCGACTCATGTGGGTTTGTGTTCGATACATTGGAGGAGTTTGGTGAGGTATTGGCAGTCACTTTGGAGATTTGAGTTGAAGTGGAGTTAACAATTGACGGGGTGGTATTTGAAGGGATCGTTGGGGGGTGTAATGGATGTAATTTCATCAATTGATTGAGGGGGAGAACCATTGTTATTGGTTGATGATCTAGTGTAAGATACATGAAATGGATTACTTTGTGTTTGTGATATTGTAGGTTCTGTGGAAGGAGTGTTGGGTGGTTGTTCTTTAGGTAGTAATGATGATGGGGCAGTGGAGTGTGGCAGGTAAGGTAGAGTGTGGAAAGTAAGATTGATGTTTTGGGGTAAGGGGGTATGGTAGAGTTTATAATTATTTACATGGGCATTTCGATTCATTTGTCTAATTTGTGCTTAGTGAGTATTGGTCATGCAAATACATGTGTGAGGTCGGGCTTAGGTTGGAGGAGTCATGATGATTTTCCACTTTTTGTTGTTTCTTGTTATTGTTTTGTTTTGGAGGTATGCTCTTGGACAAAGTTTTATGAATAAGATGGTGTAGGTGAGGTGACTTAGGGTAATGATTTGTTTCTCCTAGGTTGTCAGGAGGCGTGGGTATTGGGAAATGATTGTAAGAGGTTGGTAAATTAGAGTAGTTTTGGTTAGGGTTGCCAGATTGTGGTATAGGTGGTATTGGGTATGGTTGGGTGGATTTAGCCTTTGTATTGGCAGTATTGAGTGGGTCGAGGGTAGGTTTTGTTTTGATAGGTCTATTTGGTCTTGTAGGATGGGGATATTGGCTTGTTTTTTAGTGCCATGGGGCCCGTTTGGATTTATTATGTCTTTGGGGGTGGTATTGAGAGGGTCTTGATGGTTTTGGTTCTTGATCATGGTTTGGGGTAATTAGTGAACTTTCACTTTGTTGTTGCCTTTGTTTTTTCCATATAAGACTGTTTTCCATTGTGTTTGTTGCTCATCTTCGTTAGTGATAACATTTGGATTATTATGTGGTTGATTAGTATAGCAATGCCATACTCTACAACTACACAAGTTTCTTTCAAAGAATTTTTTTGATAGAAAACAAATTACAGACATATTTATAAAATTATACTAAGTAATTGCTATAGCATTACATATTATAGGGTGGAGCTTGGATATAGAGTTCCCCTTAAACATCACCATCTAATATAGTAGCATTGCATAGGGTGACCCTTTTATAACAGTTTGATGGGACAAGTACTTAAAATGTTAGTAATTGATAAACAAAATGATATGGGGCTCATTGAAAATTGGGGTTCTTTAATTTCGTATTTCCAGTAATATATACAAACACCTCAAATTAATCTGCTAGTCTGATACTGTTCTTTGTATCACACTTTTGAGCATAATATGAATAAAAGAAAATAAAAGAACTTTTGAGAATAAGCAAAAAGCGAGCAGTTTACTGAAAGATGTTTGTTTATAAATAGAGTTGAAGGATATTTGCATATTATATTACCATTAGTTTGGTGTGAACATCATGTCCGAGAAATATTTTACCATCTGTCTCTGTAACGATCCGACTGGTCGTTTTGGGTATCTGCACATTGCTCGGTGTTTGAGGGCTTGAGTATCTCCGCATGATGTATTATAACTTGCATAAACCGTCGGTATTGATTTTCAAGTTATCCGGAATCGGTTTGGGGGAATGAACTTCAAGATTTAGGTTCTAAGTTGGAAGAGTTGACCAAGTTTGACTTTTTGGCAATTGACCTCGGAATGGAGTTTTGTCAGTTCCGTTAGCTTCGTTGGGTGATTTCAGACTTAGGAGCGCGTCCGGATTCAAATTTGGAGATCCGTAGAGGAATTAGTCTTGAATTGGCGAAAGTTGGATTTTTGGGAAGTTCGACCGCGAGTGAACTTTTTGATATCGGGGTCGGATTCCGATTCCGGAAAATGGAATAGCTCCGTAATGTCAAATGTGACTTGTGTGCGTATATTGAGGTCAATCGGAGGTGATTCTGTAGGTTCCGGCATCGGTTGTGGAAGTTGAAGTTCCAAAGTTCATTGATTTCGGCTTGAGGTGTGATTCATCGTTTTGAGGTTGTCATGTGTGATTTGAAGCTTCGAGTAGGTCCATCTTGTCATATGGATTTTTTTTTGCAATGTTTGGCGCCATTCGGAGTTGATTTGATAGGGTTTAGATGCTTGGTTGCGATTCTAAAAGTTCTTGAAGTTTAGTTTGATTTTCATGAGTTTTGGCGTCCAATTCGTGGCTCTAGAAGTTATTTTGATGATTGAGCGCGTGAGTGAGTTCGTATTATATTTTTAGACTTGTGTGCATATTTGATTTGAAGCCCCGAGAGCTCGGGTGAGTTTCAGATTGGTTTCAGAATGTTCTTGCATAGTCATTAATTGCTGGTTCTGGTATTTTTGCATTTGCGAAGTTTGGATCACAAATTCGGCAATCGCGTTTGCGAAGGAATCTCGCATTTGCGAAGCCTGGGCAACTGGGCATTTTGAGCATTTGCGATGAACCAGCCACATTTGCGAAGGCTGGCCTTCGCATTTGCGAAGTATTTGTTTCAAATGCAACCTCAGCAGGCAATCTTCAGGTTTGCAATTGTGGTAATTTTTTTGCAATTGTGGGTTTGCAATTGGGAACCCCCTGTCGCAAATGCGACATCTGCAGTCTGGTAAGTGCTGAGAATTTCGAGTTTTTACTTCACTTTTCAAATTTTTGAACCCTTGATGTTGGGCATATTTCTATATGTTTTGATGTTACTTTACCCATGTTTTAACCGCTTTTTATTGCTATTTTGTGTTTAAAATGCCCAACATGGTCTAATTATTGATTTTATGACTAGTGGAGTTGTGTGTGATGATTTAGGGTATTTGGAGTGCAAAAATATGAAGAAAATATGCTCCGACTAGAGGAGAAGAGGCTGGATGCGTCGCATTCAACCTTGGGAAGAAAGTACTTGGTGCACCCCTTAGCAGTGAAGTCAGCCCATAGCATCCCCATTGCATCCACACCTGGCAAAAGCTGAGATGGAGGACCAAATGGTGGATGCGAAGCATCCACCTTATCATGCGAAGTTGAGAAGTGGAGGACGATGTGGATGCGAAGCATCCACCCCAGCATCAATCCCTAAAGCTTATTCGGACTAAGATTAGGAGAACTTTGGTCCACGACTTTTGTGCGCAATATATAGGCCAAAAACATCCTCTTTAGGGCATCTAATACACTTTTTGAAGGGAATTCAACCTAGGGAGAGCAAGGAGCCGCCGTGGAGGCCGGGTTTCATCTTTCTTCCGTCAAACTTTGTAATTTTATGTTTCTTTGTATGATTTGCTGTTTGGCTACCTTGTCTATGTGGAGCTAAACTTCACGTTCTAGGGTTGTGGTTCTTTCATGACTATTATTATTTGGATATTGATTTTGATTTCTTAGTTTATCATATTAGTTTATTTATTCAATCCTGCACTTAATTATTTGATTGCTTGATCACCAATTGAATACTATCTACGAATCTAGAATTGAACTCGAAAGTGGGAATTCTAGATTGCATAAAGGATTGAGTAGAGCAAGTTCTTGAACCTGGCATCGGTGAACAGATTCGCGTTTAGGATAGACATATACCTAATTGCCTTTCTTGGTTGATTTACAGGAATATAAATGCATTCTTGTTGATTCTAACTCCATAGACATATAGGCGTTAGGTTATCTTGAACAGGCGAGTAAGAACTCGACAGATTCTTATGAGCAATATTAACCCTGTTAACCATTAAAATAGAAAAATTAGTTAGTCAATTCAATTGAAGAATACAATAGGAATGTTAGATAGCCCATAACCCTAGATCGTTTTCATCATATTGATAACATAAAAATCTGCTATTCCTCTGTTCAAAGTTCATTATTTGTTTTTATTTATTTTAATTAGTTTTGAATCAAATACTTCTAGTTTTAATTATTGTTTAGATAGTTAGGATAGTCTAATTTAGCTAATAGTTAATCACAAGTCCTCATGGGTTCGACATCCGACTTTTAGTCACTATATTACTTGACGACCGCGTATACTTGCGTGTGCGTTTGGCCGCAGCAACCCTAGCTTCGAGGTGAGGCAATTTTGAGAGGGGATTTTCATGCGAAATCATTGGGTAAGTATCATTAATCAATTTCCAACTATATTTCATGATCTTATACAAGAGTTAACATCAAATTCATGGTAAAACAATGAAAATTTTTGGGGATTTCGTCAAAGTTTTTGAAAAACTAAAAATTTGGGAATTTGGGTAGTCG
>NW_017671802.1:202874-236894 GCF_001879085.1 Nicotiana attenuata
TCGTGCGATCGTTCAGCCTATCGAATGCAGTATGTGCGATCTTCAGCCATGCGATGTCAGTATGAGCGATCTTCAGCCATGCAGATGCAGTATGAGGCGATCTTTCAGCCCATGCAGATGCGGTATGAGGCGATCTTTCAGCCGTGAGATGCAGTATGAGGCGATCTTTTAGCCCATGCAGATGCAGTATGAGGCGATCTTTCAGCCCATGAGATGCAGTATGTGGCGATCTTTCAGCCCATGAAATGCAGTATGTGGCGATCTTTCAAGCATGCAGATGCAGTATGAGGCGATCTTTCAGCCATGGAGATGCAGTAAGAGGCGATCTTTTAGCCCATGCAGATGCGGTATGAGTTGATCTTTCAGTCGTGAGATGCAGTATGAGGCGATCTTTCGGCCCATGCAGATGCGGTATGTGGCGATCTTTCAGCTGTGCAGATGTAGTATGAGGCGATCTTTCAGCCGTGCAGATGCAGTATCTGGCAATCTTTCAGCCATGCAGATGCAGTATGTGGCGATCTTTCAGCCATGCAGATGCGGTATGAGGCGATTTTTCAGCCATGCAGATGCAGTATGAGGCGATCTTTCAGCCGTGCAGATGCAGTATGTGGCAATCTTTCAGCCATGCAGATGTAGTATGAGGTGATCTTTCAACCATGCAGATGTAGTATGAGGCGATCTTTCAGCCCATGCAGATGCAGTAAGGTAGTGTTTAGCCTTATGCAAGGATGAAGGCGGTGTTTAGCCTTATGCAAGGATGAAGGCAATGTTTAGCCTTATGCAAGGATGAAGGCAGTGTTTAGCCTTATGCAATGCGGAGACAGCATTTAGTCTCGGAAGGTAGAATGGTAGCCTTATGCAAGAAATAAAATGGCAAATGGTAGTAGAGCTTTCTTAGCTAATAGCAGATTGCGACATTGTGATTGTTGGGGACATTGTGACATACGAATATCACTGGTGTGTGCGGATAGCAAACGTTGGTAAGTGCGACGGTTCTGAGAGTTGTATTCCTGAACAATGTTTGTCCCATGGGTGTATAATATGTTTGATNTGGGTAAGTATCATTAATCAATTTCCAACTATATTTCATGATCTTATACAAGAGTTAACATCAAATTCATGGTAAAACAATGAAAATTTTTGGGGATTTCGTCAAAGTTTTGAAAAATAAAAATTTGGGATTTGGGAGTCGAATAAGACTCGGATTTGAAAACAAAACACATATTTGGACTGATGAGGCTGTGGGTAGTCAAGACCTACACTTGGACCCGAGTTTTGACCGAGCGGGCCCGGGGTTTGACTTATGTTGACTTTTTAGGAATTGAATAAAAATCATAGCTTTACTCATTAAAATTGTTTTCTCTTGCATTGTGTGGTGTATTCAAGTTGTCATTGGCAAAATTGAGTCGAGCGGAGGCGAATTCGTAGAGGAAAAAGGCTATGTTGAGTGTTGAGTTAGCCGGATTGAGGTAAGTGTTTTTCCTAGCTTTGTTGAGGGAACTTTTCCTCTTATTTGTCATTGTTTGCTACATGCGGGGATGATACATATATGTGGTGATGAGTATATATGTATGTGCCAGTGTTAACCATGCTCTGGGGGGTGGATTATGTTATATTTGGGTTGTAGAATCTTGTGACATTCTACTAAGTGCCTTGTTTGACTCTTAGATATTAAGGACATAATATTGAATGATAGATATCAAGAATTGGTTCTTTATAACTTGATCAAACTTGGTGGAAACTGTAAGAATACATTGATGTGTCTAATTCGGTCATCTCTATGCGAAACCATTACAACATTACTATAACCGATATTCTTGAGATGCTAGACTCTATACTTGTGTTGTGAATCAATTATGATATTCGTGGAAATATTTGAATAATACGATTCTTGAGGGTTGTTGAACCCTTGTTGACTTGGAATGTTGTGATTGGGAATTATCTGAAATATCCGTTAAAACAATCTCCTTGATGTCCGTTATGCTTCCTGCCTTGTTTGTTACGGTTATATATATGCTTGGTAAGGAAGAGTATAAAGCATGAAGGGTGATGATGTGCCATTGTTTATACATTATCATGTGAGGGAGAGTGTAAAGAACAAAAGGTGATGCTGTACCATATTATTGAGAGTAAAAGTGCGAAGGGTGATGCCGTGCCACATTATTGAGAGTAAAAGCACGAAGGGTGATGCCGTGCCACATTATTGAGAGTAAAAGCACGAAAGGTGATGTCGTGCCATATCATTTGAGAGTAAAAGCACGAAGGGTGATACCGTGCCATTTCATTTATATTGTTATGCTTGTATGTTATGGTGAGGTCATGGTACGAAGGGTGTTTCCGTGCAGGTGAGGACAAGAGACATGCATTTTGATGTGATATTTGTGTTCTCGTGTATACAATTGTGCCCTTACTTTGAAATGTTAATGTTGTATTTACATATATGGTGTGACTTGTTTTTATTGCCCTGTACTTGACTTTATCTACACTGTTGTTGCACTGTCCATGTCCTTTACTTGCTTAACTTGAAATTTCCATGTCTATTCCTACTTTTATAATTATACTCATGTTGTATCTATCCTGTTGCACTTTAGTATAAGCCTTCCACCATGCTAGCCATTCATGCCTTTACTTGTTAACTATTAAAGAACATGTGTTTTCTTATTAATTGTTATATTTGTTCTTAGGACTCCAATATGCTAGTTAATTAAAATTGATATTCCCTATTTCCCAATTGTTGTTGTTACTCACGTGCTTTCCGCTTAGTCCATTACTCTGACCCACATGTGTTTCGTTGTTCACTGGTTGTACTGGCGTATTTCGTACTTAGTAATTCCTATTATTGTGTTCCTGTGATATGGTTGGTACTGTTGTACGATTACTTGGAAAGGATGAGTTGAACGCACGAAGGGTGTTGTCGTGCTAATTGAATTGTTTCATAAATTTATTTATATATGGTAAGGATGATATTACAGCACGAAGGGTGTTACCGTGCCATGTGATTTGCTATTTTGACATTTTAGACGTATATCTAAGACAAGGGAAGATCGTAAATATTCTACCGTGGTTCTTTATGATATTCATTGTCTGACTTGCCGGGTTGTATTTGATATTTTTATCCGTTACTTTTTGAACTACTTTACTTTTAATCTAATGTACAGGTTATTTGAATAATCATCTTTTAAACTAAAAGCCCCATCACTACTTCGACGAGGTTAGACAAAATACTTACCAGTATATGGGGTCGGTTGTACTGATGTGCACTTTTGCACCTCCCGTGCAGATTTTGGAGCGGAGTTGCTGGTGACGTCAGGTGCTAATTCGAAAGATGTTCTTGCGTTTCGATATAGCTGCCACTTGTTCTTGGTAGTTTAGTTTATTTCTAATCTGTTTGTGTAACCTTCAAATAGAACGTGTATTTATTTGTATCGGTTTTGAAATTCCTAATCTTAGAAGCTCGTGATTTGTACTACCTGGTCTTTGTAAATTTGTATATGTTCAGTTATCTATTTTCTTTTATCTCATAATCTCATTTGAGTTATATTTTCAGTTAGTTGGCATACCTAGCAGGTTGAGTTAGGTGACATCACGACTTGTAATTTTTGGGTTGTGACAAGATGGTATCAAAGCACTAGGTTAGTAGGTTCTACGAGTCATGAGCAAGTGTCTAATAGAGTCCTGCGGATCGGTATGATGACGTCCATACCTATCCTCGGGAGGCTATAGGGCGTTTAGGAAAACTTTCCCTTCTCTTCTTTCCTTATCGTGCGGCCTTGTTTCAGCTTGAAACTTACGACTTTGACTCTTCACGATCGCTCATATGTGATGTTGTGCGCTCAGTATTCGCTATGTGCTGATGATCGGTGATGCTGAAGATATATTGTGACGGGATGTGGATGCCCGATCATCATCGTGATGCGTTGTCTAGCCTCTGAAGCAGATGTAGTGTTAAATATTCTAGTCGTTCATTTATGGTGTGAGGCGAGTTTATATGTCTGGTTGGTAAGCGTAGGTTTGTAAAGATTAGTTGTGGCCTAGCTATTGGGATTAAGGTAAGTTCATGGCAAAGTGTCGATTTGAGTATAACCAGTGGGCCATCTTCTGAATGATGAGTTTGGATTGAGTGTCTCATATGAGGTGTTTTATGGCTTTGAGCTAAGTGGTGGAGGCTACAAATGACGATTGGATTGTAGGATCATGGGATGTACCAGTTTTGGAATAGAGAGCTTTCATGGTTATTTCTTTTAGTGGCATACGTTAGTGAATCACGAGTTGCTCAACGCGTACTAGCTGCGTATTGAAGATCATAATAGGATGAGTGGATTTAAGGATTTTTAAATTTGTCTACGAAGCAGCAAGTGGTAATTGGATCCACGGTATTTCCTTGTCAAGGAGGGTCTACATGTCAATATGGGAGTGATGTGAGAATTGGCTTCGGGTTCCCAGGAGATTCCCTCAGGACGGGCATATCTGTTTGAGTTACTTTTGGGTTGCCAGCCTGCGTGACCCGATTGAGTTAAAGGTGATTAGTTCTTATTCCTCGATATTGTGTCAATGAGTTCCGAAGAATTTATCATGGTTATGACGACGGTTGAAGTTGATGTTTACTATAGGTATAAAGGCTATATTGAGTGTGGCGGTGTTTTCCTCGATTGATGAGGTGTTCAATTTTCTTATGGTTCAGAGTTGGCTATGAGATTTTCGTAGTGTTGCAAATAGCATGTTAGAGGCGATGCGCCATGTGGGGTTGAAATTTGTAGGTATAAGGTTGCAGATAGTTTTGGAGGGAAGGATATGAGTTCTTGATGGCACAGACGATTTGGGGTGATTAAGGTTTTACTGGCACTATGTGTTCCTATCGGAGAAGAGTTCGCTGGTTGGCAGTTACCATGTGTTTTGACTTATGGGTGTTTTTCCGTGAGATGACGGAGTATGAGTTGCGTGTCAGCCATCGAGTAGCGGTGTTGAGATTGTGTATGAAAATTCTGGTATTCGTGAGGCTCAGAGAATGAATGTTCTTGTTGACAGACTATTCCGGAACTACGAATTAAGAAGAAATGTAGAGGATTGGATGATTGACGGTAGGTGTTATGGGAAAGTTGCTATAGACTTTTGGAGGGTTTATTACATGTTCGAGGAAGGTCAAAATTTGGTTTGGAAATTATTTTGAGCGTAATGAGAATTTGTATTTTGTATCGGATTGAATTTGTTTGTTCTTGCACAGTTGTTACCATGAGTATATCATCGGACGGAATGAATGTTATTAGCGCCTTGGTTTATGCTATATATATTTCTCTCTCATACTATGACGGGTTGTGAGTGTTACATGATTATTCACACACGTATTGTGATTCAGTTTAGGCCTCATGGCACTATGGGCAAGGTGGCCTTTGTTATGCTGATTTGCTTATTACACCATGGTTGTGCTTGTCTTTCTCAGTTTTGTTTGTTCCTAATGATCTTCCCCATAGTTATATTTTTGTACACTCTATTGCTCTTGATATTGACGCACATGTGATCAGTGAGCCCGAGTATTATGGCTCGAAGGGTACCTTATGTTGGTTGATATGATGGGATCGGGTTGCACGTCGCAACGATACAGTGATGAGATGTGGCTCCTTTTTCTATTTTGTGCATGTTGCTTTCACCTTCTTGAGGATAGTTTATAGTGAAGTGCAAAAATTGTCCCTGCATGCTAACTTGCTTAGTAGTTTTCTTATTTGGAATTCTTACTGTTATCTGTCATGTCTGAATTATTACTTATTAGTGTGTGGAACCGGGTTGCGTGTGGCTCCATATGATTATTGTTGGTGCTTATCGGTGTGTCTGTTTGTACTGGTTGATATGAGTTTCTAGACCTGATATTTGCGCTATGGTATTGGGATGGGGAAGGTTTGGAAGGATAACTCTATGATTTGTTGAGGATTTGAACAATGATCCTGGTCGGGCGAGTGAGTTTCTTGGTTTATTGATCAGATGAGTGGTTAAGCGGGTATGCATGTTTCTTTCATAATCGGTAGGGTATGAAGGTTTTGAACGAGGTTGTAATCAGCATGAGGTTTTCTACCGGCATCGGATGTGTTTTGGACTTAGTTTGGGCAGTAATGGTGGTCAGCAGTTCCTACTGTGAGTGTCAGAGTGATTGAGTATATCGTATGATTACATCTTGGGTTAAGGTTGTGACTTGATATAGCTTGTACAGGCTTATATAGTGTGTGGTTGTGGGATTCGGATCTTGTAATGAATTCTGGATGATAGAGATGGAATTCTAAGGTTTAAGGACCATGGTTGAAATGAGGACCTCTAATGATGTTGTGCTGGCGGGCTTATGTGGAACAGGGTGACGTGGGATCGCCCCTAGGTTTATGTGTATTAAGGTTATGTCGCGATTTGATAGCTTTGGAATGGCTCCTGGCACGTTCGAGGATGAACGTGAGTTTAAATGGTGGAGGATGTAACGACTCGACTGGTCGTTTTGGGTATCTACACTTCGCTCGATGTTTGAGGGATGGAGTATCTCCACATGATGTATTATGACTTGCGTAAATCGTCAGTATTGATTTTCAAGTTATCCGGAATTGGTCTGGGGGAATGAACTTCAAGATTTAGGTTCTATGTTGGAAGAGTTGACCAAGTTTGACTTTTTGGCAATTAACCTCGAATGGAGTTTCGTCAGTTACGTTAGCTTCTTTGGGTGATTTCGGACTTAGGAGCGCATCTGGATTAAAATTTGGGGGTCCGTAGTGGAATTAGTCTTGAATTGGCGAAATTGGATTTTTGGAAAATTTGACCGGGAGTGAACTTTTTGATATCAGGGTCGAATTCCGATTCTAGAAATTGGAATAGGTCCGTAATGTCAAATGTGACTTGTGCGTGAATTTTGAGGTCAATCGAAGGTGATTTGATAGGTTCCGGCATCGGTTGTGGAAATTGAAGTTTGAAAGTTCATTGATTTCGGCTTGAGGTATGATTCATCGTTTCGAGGTTGTCATGTGTGATTTGAAGCTTCAGTAGGTCCGTCTTGTCTTATGGAACTTGTCTACAAAGTTTGGCGCCATTCAGAGTTGATTTGATAGGGTTCGGATGCTTGGTTGCGGTTCTAGAAGTTCTTGAAGTTTAGTTAGATTTTCATGAGTTTTGGCGTCCGATTCGTGGTTCTAGAAGATATTTTGATGATATGAGTGCGCGAGTGAGTTCGTATTATATTTTTAGACTTGTGTGCATATTTGGTTTGGAGCCTCGAGGACTAGGCTGAGTTTCGGATTGGTGTCAAAATGTTCTTGAGTAGTCTTTAATTGCTGGTTCTGGTTTTTTCGCATTTGCGAAGTTTGGATCGCAAATGCGGCCATCGCATTTGCGAAGGAATCTCGCATTTGCGAAGCCTGGGCAACTGGGCAGTTTTCGCATTTGCGATGAACTAGCCGCATTTGCGAAGGCTGGTCTTCGCATTTGCGAAGTATTTGTCGCAAATGCACCTCAGCAGGCAATCTTCAGGTTCACAATTGCAATGCATTTTTTGCAATTGCGGGTTCGCAATTGCGAACCCCCTGTCGCAAATACAACATCTGCAGCCTTTTATGTGTTGAGAATTCCGAGTTTTTTCTTCACTTTTCATATTTTTGAACCCTAGCTTCGAGGTGAGGCGATTGTGACAGGGGATTTTCATGTCAAATCATTGGGTAAGTATCTTTAATCAATTTCCAACTATATTTCATGATTTTATACAAGATTTAACATCAAATTCATGGGGAAACTATGGAAATTTTTGGGGATTTTCTCAAAGTTTTGAAAAATAAAAATTTTGGATTTGGGAGTCGAATAAGACTCGGATTTGAAAACAAAACACATATTTGGACTCGTGAGGTTGTGGGTAGTCAAGACTTACCCTTGGACCCAAGTTTTGACCGGGCGGGCCCGGGTTTTGACTTTTGTTGACTTTTTAGGAATTGAATAAAACTCATAGCTCTACTAATTGAAATTGTTTTATCTTGCATTGTGTGGTGTATTCAAGTTGTCATTGGCTAGATTGAGTCAAGCGGATGTGAATTCGTAGAGGAAAAAGGCTAAGTTGAGTGTTGAGTTAGCCGGATCGAGGTTAGTATTTTGCCTAGCTTTGTTGAGGGAATTTTTCCTCCTATTTGTCACTGTTTGCTACATGCGGGGGTGATACATATATGAGGTGACGAGCGTATATATATGTGCCAGGGTTAACCATGCTCGGGGGGTGGATTATGTTATATTTGTGTCGTAGAATCTTGTGACATTCTCCTAAATGCCTTGTTCGACTCTTAGATACTATGGACATAATATTGAATGATAGATATCAAGACTTGGTTTGTTATAACTTGATCAAACTTGGTGAAAATTGTAAGAATACATTGATGTGTCATATTCGGTCATCTCTATACGAAATCATTACAACATTACTATAAACGATATTCTTGAGATGCTATACTCTATACATGTGCTGTGAATCAATTATGAGATTCGTGGAAATATTTGAATAATACGA
Source organism: Nicotiana attenuata (assembly GCF_001879085.1). Taxonomy (NCBI): domain Eukaryota; kingdom Viridiplantae; phylum Streptophyta; class Magnoliopsida; order Solanales; family Solanaceae; genus Nicotiana; species Nicotiana attenuata. The sequence goes on from NW_017671802.1 coordinate 211,384, forward strand.
TTCTTGAGGGTTGTTGAACCACTGTTGACTTGGAAAGTTGTGATTGGGAATTGTCTGGATAATCTATTAAAACACTCTCATTGGTGTCCTTTATTCTTCCTGCCTTGTTTATTACGGTTGTTTATATGCTTGGTAAGGAAGAGTGTAAAGCACAAGGGTGATGCCGTGCCATTTTTTATACATTATCATTTGAGGGAGAGTGTAAAGCACGAAGGTTGATGCCATGCCATATTATAGAGAGAAAAAGTACGAAGGGTGATGCCGTGGCACATTATTGAGAGTAAAAGCACGACGGGTGATGCCGTGTCATATTATTGAGAGTAAAAGCATGAAGGGTGATGTCGTGCCACATTTTTGAGAGTAAAAGCACGAAGGGTGATGTCGTGCCATATCATTTGAGAGTAAAAGCACGAAGGGTGATGCCGTGCCATTTTATTTATATTTGTTATGCTTGTATGTTATGGTGAGGTCATGGCACGAAGGGTGTTTCCGTGCAGGTGAGGACGAGAGAACTGCATTCTAAAATGTTATTGTTGTATTATCTCAATTGTTGTCGCACTTTCCATGTCCTTTACTTGCTTAACTTGAAATTTCCATGTCTATTCCTGCTTTTATAATTATACTCATGTTGTATCTATCCTGTTGCACTTTAGTATAAGCCTTCCACCTTGCTAGCCATTCATGCCTTTACTTGTTAACTTGTAAAGAACATGTGTTTTCTTATTAATTGTTATATTTGTACTTAGGCCTCCAATATGCTAGTTAACTGAAGTTGATATTCCCTGTTTCCCAATTGTTGTTGTTACTCACGTGCTTTCCGCTTAGTCCATTACTCTGATCCACACGTGTTTCCTTGTTCACTGTTTGTACTGGCGTATTTCCTACTTAGTAATTCCTATTATTGTGTTCCTGTGATATGGTTGGTACTGTTATACGATTACTTGAAAATGATGAGTTGAACGCACGAAAGGTATTGCCGTGCTAATTGAATTATTTCATAAATTTATTTATATATGGTGACGATGAGATAACAGAACGAAGGGTGTTACAGTACCATGTGATTTGATATTTTGACATTTTAGACGCATATCTCATACCAGGGAAGATCGTAGATATTCTACTATGGTTCATTATGATATTCATTGTCTGACTCGCCGGGTTGTATTTGATATTTTTATCCGTTACTCTTTGAATTGCTTTACTGTTAATTTAATGTACATGTTATTTAAATAAGCTTCTTTTAAACTAAAAGCCTCGTCACTACTTCGACGAGGTTAGACAAAATACTTACCAGTACATGGGGTCGGTTATACTGATAGTGCAATTCTACACGTCCCGTGAGCGGAGTTGCTGGTGACGTCGGGTGCTGATTCGGAAGATGTTCATGCGTTTGGATATAGCTGCCACTTGTTCTTGGTAGTTTAGGTTATTGCTAATCTATTTATGTAACCTTCAAACAGAACGTGTATTTATTTGTATCAGTTTTGAAATTCCAAATCTTAGAAGCTCGCGATTCGTACTATCTGGTCTTGGTAAATTTGTATATGCTAAGTTTATCTATTTTCTTTTCTCTCATAATCTCAGTTGAGTTATATTTTCAGTTAGTTGGCTACATAGCGGGTTGAGTTAGGTGCAATCACGGCTTGTGATTTTGGGGTCGTGAAAGTCTCTTTGTATCGCACAATGAGCATAATTAATATTAATAAAAGAACTTTGACTAAATCAAAAGTAACGATAAAAAAGCAGTCTCTAAAGGAAAAATTTTGAAAAAGAAAAAGAAACATGCATGGAAATTTAGGGAATCTAAAATAAGTCATCGTATAGAAAAAATTTTAAATTTGCAGTTAAGTATAAAACATGTCGTGTAAGAGGAATTCTTTAATTCATTAAAATGATTTCACGAGAGTATGTTAGAAATTTATACTTTAAATAATAAAGCACATATCTCGTCCATAATTTAAATACGTAACAATGAAAGGAAACCAATTATTAATGAAGAGACCAGACAATTTTAAAATACCGATTATGAAGAGAGGCTGATAAAATTCTATTTTTCCAAAAGAATACAATTAGATTGACTATGGCTAAGCATTATGTGTTCGCATGAATGCTCTTCGGAAGACTAGACTTGTTGATAGATCCACGTCCACCCCTTCCTCACACCCAAATTAATGAGAGAGTTAAAAAATTTAAATTTAATATAGAACTTCATATTTTGGAATGTCTTATAAAAAAATTTATTATTTAAATAATACTCTAATACTTAATTCTATAATGTAGCACTTATTTAAACTTGCAAATTTAAAAAACTAAATTTTGTTAAATATTTTGTGTTATATAATTTTTTCATATTCATTCGAAGATTTATCAAATAATAATAACGTAGAAATCGACAGTTTTAGTCTTTTAGAAACTTGGGAGTGAAGGTTGATCTATAACTCCTAAAACAGTAAATCCTAAAATTTACTCATTCTAAACCAATAATATACTAACCTAATATATCAAAAACTACAAGCAATCAATGAATTAAATAACAGAAATGGCGAAGACAAATAATTAATTAGCTACATTTAATTAAAAATCGAAAATATAATGATGATTACTCTAAACTAATCTAAATAATAGTATAAATGTTATTTGACTTTATAATACCAAAATACTCACGTAAGGAACACCACGAATGACGATATTTGTTGATCTAAGAAGTCACGTATAATGCGAAGATTTTAGTATCTGGTAGAGGTGCACAAAAGAGACGACAAACTGCACTAAACCGATAATTCGAGTCAAATCGGGAAAAAAACTCGATTATGGTTTGGTTTGATTTAGTTTGGTGTTGGAAAAAAAACTCGATCATAATTAGTTTAGTTTGATTTTAACTAAAAAAAGTCAAATCGAAACCAAACTAACCCAACATTATTTTTGTACAGGTTTTAAAATATTTAATACATATATATATGTATATTTATTATACTAACCAAAAAAAAAAAATTATTGTAGTGTAGTTCATAACTATTTCTTAAACTTTTTCATAGTTTTATATTTTAAAGTATTATTTCAAGCTTGGACTTATAATTTTTGAGTGCTCCAAAAAGTTTTATTGCCAATAAATATTAGTGACTCAAATAAAAAACTCAAACCAAAATTAAATCAATAATGTGATGACCCAATAGGTCATCTTATGATTTAAAACCAAATTCCATGTTTCGAGGATTTAAACACCTCATTTTATCCCTCCTCGATATGCATGCAGAGTCCGGGCGTATTTTCGGAAACCGTTTATGTTGAAAGTTAATGAAAATATAAATTTTTGCCTTAAAAGTTAATTTTAGTTGACTTCGGTCAACTTTTTGAGTAAACAAACCCGGACCAATATTTTCACGGTCTCGGTGGTTCCGTATTGAAGTATAGGACCTGGGCGTATTTCCGAAATTGAATTCCGAGGCCCCCAGCTTGAGTTATAAAATTTTGTTGAAAATTAGAAGTCTGAAAATCTAATAGTTTTAAAGAATTGATTGATGTTTGGCCTTGTTGATATCGGGTCTGTATTTTGGTTTCGCAGCCCAGTATAGGTCCATTATAATATTTTTAACTTATCTGTGAAATTTGGTGAAAAAAGGAATTGATTTGACGTGATTCAGACGTAGTTGAGAAATTAGAAGTTTCAAAGTTTTCTTGAAAATTTTATTCGATTTGGTGCTAAATTTGTAGTTCTATGTGTTATTATGGCAATTTGATTGCGCGACCAAGATCATTTGATGTTTTAAGACTTGTGTGCATGTTTGGTTTGGAGCCCCGAGGGCTTGGGTGAGTTTCAGATAGGCTACGGAGTGAATTGAACTTAGAAATCATAGTTGTTATGCTTCAGGTCTACACACTTCGCATTTGAGGTCTGGCTCGCAAGTGCGAGCCTAGCATTTGCGAAGAAACATCTCATTTGCGAGCATGGGCTGGGACTAGGATTTTTGCATTTGCGAGATTTCCATCGCATTTGTGATGGTTTCCTGTTGGCAATTGCGAACAAATTGTTTGCATTTGCGAAGACAGCAGAGATGCGAGGAGTTATCATTTCCGATACTTTTCTCGCATTTGCAGGCTTCATATTTGCAGGCTTCGCATTTGCGAAGCCCAGGTCGCATTTGCGACATCTGCAGGTGTGTAACGACCCGAGTGGTCGTTTTGAGCATTTGAACTTCGCTCGGTAGTTTACGGGTGTGATTAGCTCTGTATGATATATTTTGACTTATGTGAATCATCGGTTTTGGTTTTAAGGTTATTCGGAACTGATTTGGAGGTATGATTTTCAACTAGGGAACATTAAATTTGAAAGAGTTGATCGAGTTTGACATTTTAGTAGTTGACCTCGGATTGAAATTTTGATGGTTAGGTTAGCTTTGTTGGGTGATTTTCGACTTAAGAGCGTGTCCGGATTGTGATTTGGAGGTCTGTAGTTGAATTTGCCTTGAAATGGCGAAAGTTGGACTTTTTGACATCGGGGTTGGATTTTAGTTCCGAAAGTTGGAGCTGACCCATAATTTCAGATGTGACTTGTGTGCAAATTTGAGGTCAATCGAACGTGATTTGATGGGTTTCGGCATCAGTTGGGGAACTTTGAAGTTTCAAGTTCATTAATTTTTGGATTGAGGTGTGATTCATCATTTTGATTTTGTTATGTGTGTTTTGAGGCCTCGAGTAAGTCCGTGTTATATTATGGGACTTGTTGGTATGTTTGGACGTGGTCCTTAGGGGCTCGGGTGAGTTTCAAATAGGTTTGGGTTGTGTTGCGCTCGTTTTTTAATATTTCGACGTTGTTTCTACAAGCATAAATGTACTACATTAAGCAAATTAACTCTAATTTCTGTTATTATTGAAGCATTAGATCCGTATCGTAATTACGGAGCTATAGCAAAAAGAATCATCAAATTTGGACATCGTATGATGAGTTTATGATAATTTTACTAAGAATTGGGTTGCTAGATTTTTCAGATTAATTACGAAATTGTCACTATCTCCGTATTTAAAAATCTGCATTATTTTCAAATATTGAAACCAACATATCTCCTTCAATATAAGGTCAAATGGAGTGATTCAAGAGGCTAACTTAACTAAAATTTCACAAGAAATCCATTGGAGGCATCAAAAGCGAATTTCAAGATTATTTGGCACAAGAAACGAGGCAGAACAATGTCAAAATGAGGGTTTTGTTCATTTAACATATTTTGAGTTGGGGAGCTCGGAATTAGGCAACTTTTAGGCTCACACAGGTGCTCTGGCTGCACCACGTGCGCGTCTTCGGCCTCTACCCCGGCCCCGGCCTCTGACGGCTGCAGTAGGGGCGCGGGTGCCTGATCATCACGAGTAGCACGTGTCCTTACCATCTGTGAGAGAATAGAAGGCAGAAGTTTAGGATTGTGATGTCAAAAATCTGGCACGACAGGGAATCAAATGAAGTGAAATTTTTCCTAACGGTTACATAGCCTCTCGTAGATAAGTACAGACGTCTCCGTACCGATCGCCGAGACTCTAATAAACCGGCCTGTGTCCCGTGGCTCCTATGAACCTAGAGCTCTGATACCAACTTGTCACGACCCCAGTTCACCCCCCATGAACATGTCGTGATGACACCTAGTTCCTATAACTAGGTAAGCCTAACAGTGCGGAATAATAGATTAATATTTGCAGAATAATTAATTAGAACCGATCATAAGAAAGCAACAACTGTATATAAGGCCGCTCGGCCCACACAACTCAAAATATATGCGGAAGTCTACAACAAAATCCCAAAAACCGGAAACTCACGGGAAAACACAGGCTAATATAATGTAAAAGTCTGCTCTACACCAGAATGTCTAAAACAACATGAGAGGAAAGAAAGGAACTATCTGCTAAAGCCGGAATAGAGTAGAGACTCCTGGTCTGCGGACGCGGCAGACATACCTCGAAGTCTCCGAATAGCTCCTCGCCTCAAGGGTAGTGTGCCTGAGTAGAGGTACCTGGATGATCTGCACATGAAAAACATGCGCAGGAAGAGGCATGAGTACACCACAGCGGTACTCAGTAAGTGCCAAGCCTAACCTTGGTTGGATAGTGACGAAGAAGGTCAGGGCCCTACTGAGACAAAATATAATAGCAGCAATAATTAGCAATATGATAATCTGACAGATATAACAAATACAGTAGTGAAATAAGGCAGGTCAACGAGACAATAACGACTACAAAAGACAGAGTAACACAGAATAAATACAGCTCAATGTCAATGATACCGATGAGGGTCTCCCAGGATACCGTCCTGTAGCCCTTTCCTCAACTGTCCAGTGGATCTCCCGGGATACCGTCCCGTAGTCCAATTCATGTTCCAATACCAAAAGATCTCCCGGGATACCGTCCCGTAGTCCAATCATCAATGTGCAGGGGGATCTATCGGGAATCTAACCCGCAGTCCCAAAGTAAAAGTGCAGGGGGATCTATCGGGAATCTAACCCGCAGTCCCAAAGTAAAAGTGCAGGAGGATCTATCGGGAATCCAACCCGCAGTCCCAAAGTAAAAGTGCAGGGGGATCTATCGGGAATCTAACCCGCAGTCCCAAAGTAGTGCAGGGGGATCTATCGGGAATCTAACCCGCAGTCCCAAAGTAAACAAACAAGGGGGGGGGGGGAGCTACCGGAATCCCACATCCGTAGTCCCAATGTAAATGCGCAATCACAGCCAGAAATATACCAAGAATGATGTACGAAATACAAACACAGATAGAACTAGCCTGGCATGCTTCACGTAGGACAGTCAAAACAACTTAAGCAATTAGGCAGTCAAGTCAGCTAAACATGCTTTTCCTAATCTAGCACAAGTTATAAATTCAAGTAGAATAAGACAAGTAAGAAAGAAACTAAATCTCAATAATTTAAGTAAAAACCGGATTTTTCATCAATCGGCTCAAGTACGCGCTCGTCACCTCACGTACAAGGCACTCAAATATCAAGGAAAACAATCCTAAGGGGAAAGATCCCCCACACAAGGTTAGACAAGCCACTTACCTCGAACCGGCTCAATAGCACTAGAAACCGTGCCTTTGCCACGAGTATCCGACTCCAAATGGCCCAAATCTATTCAATTCAATTACACATCGTAAATAATATTGCAAACAACTGATTCCGCTATTAAATTTAAAGCTAGGGCGCGAAAATAGGTAAAATGACCAAAACGCCCCTCCAGCCAACGTCTCGGAATCGAATAATTTTCACATTTTCAGAACCCTCGTACTCCCACGAGTCTAACCATATAAAAATCTCCCAAATCGGAGGTCAAATGCCCCCTCAAAACCCAATAGTTTGGTCTATGAACTTTTACAAATTTTCATTCAAAAATCCGAGATTTGAAGATGAATTCGTGATTAGATTAGTGGGTAATAAGCATAAGAGAGTAGAAAATCGATACCCAATCGTTTCTCTTGAAAAATCTTCGAAATTTCTCCCAATCCCGAGCTCTCTAGCTTGAGTTTTGTTAAAAATGGCTAAACCCTCGTTTTGAAATGTTTATATCTGCCCAGGGATTTTGTTCTACGCGATCGCAGGAGTAGGCATGCGATCGCATAGAGGAAAAAAATGGGAAGCCCAGAAAATGGCCTATGCGAACGCATAAGGAGTAATGCGATCGCAGAAGAGTAAAATTGGAAGGTCCAGAAATTGTTCAATGCGAACGCAGCCAAGGTACTGCGATCGCAGAAGAGGTGAAAGCTGAACTGTGCGATCGCGGACAGCTTATGCGATCGCATAGAAGGGTTTGGTCCCCCTCCAAAATTGCACTACGCGATCGCATGGTTATTGATGCGATCGCAATGAAGAAAGGTTCTGCAACAGCTGAAGGGATTTTCTGCAACATTTTCCAACTCCAAAGTGCTCCGTTGAGCACCCGAAACACACCTGAGGCCCCCGGGACCTCAACCAAACCTACGGACATATCCCATATCATCATTCAAACTTGTACCAATCCTTAAACCACCTAAAACAACGCCTGGAAACACGAATTAATCAAGGATTCAAGCCTAAGAACTTCAAATTCCAACAAAACACGCTTTCGATCAAAAACCTAACCAAACCTCGTCCGATTGACCTGAAATTTTGCACGCACGTCCCAAATGACATGACGGTGCTACCAAACCTTCCGGAATTCCATTCCGACCCTCGGATCAAAAATTCACTATCTGACCGAAAACTTCAAAAATTCAAACTTCGGCATTTCAAGCCTAAATGAGCTACGAGCTTCCAAAATACATTCCGAACACGCTCCCAACCCCGAAATCACCTAACAGAGCTAACGGAACCATCGAATTTCCATTCTGAGGTCGTGTTCACACTGTTCTGATTACGGACCATTTTTAACACTTAAGCTCTCATTTAGGGACTAAGTGTCCCAAAACACTCTGTATTGTAACACCGAACGTCCCGGCCAACCAAAATAGCAGAAATGAACTTAGGGGAAGAAGTTAATGGGGGATCAGGGCATAAATTCCAAAAACGACCGGCCGGGTCGTTACATATATGTATGTGCCGGGGTTAATCATGCTCGGGGTTAGGTTATGTTATGTTTATGTCTTGTAGAACTACATGACCTTCTTGATTCATGCCTCACTTGACTTCTAGATATCAAGAATATAGTATTAAATGTTAGAAATCAAGCCTTAGCCTATTATAACTTGATCAAATTTGATGGGATTCTAAGAATACATTAATGTGACTAATTTGGTCATCCCTATGCATAATCATTATACATTGCTACAACCGATCTTCTTGAGATACTAGATTCTATACTTGTGTTGTGGATCATTTGTGAGATTTGTGAAAGTATTTAAATAATACAATTCATGAGGGTTTATTTAACCCTTGTTGGCTTGGAAAGTTGTGATTGAGATTTGTTTTGAATATCAGTTAAAAACACTCCCCTTGATGTTATTTATGCTTCCTGCTTTGTTTGTCATTGATATACAAATGCTTGGTAAGAAGAGTGTAAAGCGCGAAGGATGATGCCGAGCCATTATTTGTAAATTATCATGTGGGGAGAGTGTAAAGCACGAAGGCTAATGCCGTGTCATATTATAGAGAGTAAAAGCACGAAGGGTGATGTCGTGCCATGTTATATGAGTGTAAAGCACGAAGGATGATGTCGTGCTATGTTATGAGAGTGTAAAACACGAAGGGTGATGCCGTACCATTTTATCTATACTGTTATGCTTTTATATCATTGTGAGGTCATGGAACGATGAGTGTTTCCGTGCAGGCGAGGATGAGGGACATGCATTATGTTGTGATATCTGTTTTTCCGTGTATATGTCTATGTCTTTACCTTGAGTTGTTATTGTCGCAATCTCAGATCTGATGCGACTTGTTGCTATTGTTCAGTCATTTATCTCTATATCGATTGTTGTTGTGTCGCTCATATCTTCTTCTTGTTTAACTTGCAAATATCATGGCTATTTTCCTGCTTTTATAATTGCACTCATGTCGTATCTATTTTGTTACACTTGGTACAAGCTTTTCACATGCTAGTCATTCATGCCTCTACTTGTTAACTTGTAAGGATCACATGCTTCCTTCTTATTTGTTATATCTGTACTTAGGCTTCCATCATGCTAGTTAGTTGAAGTTAATATTCCTTGTTTCCAATTGCTGTCATCACTCACATTCTTTCCGCCTAGTCTTTTACTGTTGCCCACATGTATATCCTCGTTCATTAAAGCTACTTATGTATTTCCTACTTTGTAATTCCTATTATCGGTATTTTTGTCATCTGATTAGTTCTATTATACGTAAATTAGGTGAGGATGAGATAAAAGCACGAAGGGTGTTGTCGTGCAATTGACTTGATATCTGAGTACATTCCTCATGCTAGGAAAATTAAGAATCGACGGTTGTGGTTTATTGGTTTCATTCTAAGGAAAATATTGGTCGAGGTATTTGAAGATGCCAGAATGTGATCTCTGTTAACACTCGGTTATTTTTTTGCGTATCCGTTTTACGTACTCATCTCTATTATATCGTAGTATAGTTCTATTGCTGATTTACGGTGCAGGTTTTATCAGAAAGTATCTTTTACCAAAAAAAACCCCATCACTACTTCAACGAGGTTAGACAAAATACTTACCAGTACATGGGATCGGTTGTACTGATACTACACTTCTGTACATTGCGTACAGATTTTTGGAGCGGAGCTGCTAGTGATGTCGGGTGCTGACTCTGAAGATGCTCGTGTATTTTGGATATAACTACCACTTGTCCTTAGTAGATAAGATTTTGGTAATCTTTTTATGTAAATTTCAAACAGTTCGTGTAATTATTTGTACCAGCTTTGTAAATTCCATGTCTTAGAAGCTCATGAGTCGTACTACTAGTTCTTGGGTCAATTTGCAAATGTTCAGCTAATTCTTTACTATTTTCTCATAATCGCTTTTGGATTGTATTTTCTGTTAGTTGGCTTACCTAGTGGATCGAGTTAGGTGTCATCACGACTAGTGGTTTTTGGGTCGTGACAAGCTGAGTAAAAGAGACTTAGACAGGATTTTTCTCCCATTCTTCAAATTTTCAAAACCTAAAACACAAGAGGCTATTTTACAAAGAGCTTTTCTTCCCCAAATCATAGGTAAGTGATTCTAAACTAGTTTCTTTCAATCTTTCAATTTATTTTACAATATTTCTACCTAGAATTTAAAGTTTTCATGGTGGAATTGTGGGTTTTTTGGTAGAAACTAGGGATTTTGAAATTTGGGGACTTAGACCTCAAATTGAGGTCAGATTCCAAAACCAATTCTATATTGGGACTCGGGGGGTTAGTAATCGCCGGTCAGATGAATTCGTTCCCGGTCCTTATACACACCGCCCGTTACACTATGGGATGAATGGATAATCGGATTTTGGTCTGAATTATGCGTTTGGACCAAGCGGGCCCGGGTGTTGACTTTTTCAAAAGTGGCCTAAATTGAATTCTTTGCAATCGTGGGTAGTTCCTAAGGCTTAAATTGAATCGTTTGGTTGGTAATTTTCTAGATTCTATTGGTCCGGAGGCTTGTATGAAGGGAAAAGTGGTGGTTGAGCTTTGAGTTGGCCTTAGAGCGAGGTAAGTGTCGTGGTTAACCTTGGCTTGAGGGATTAGGTCTTATTTGCTTATTTGCTACGCGTTTGAATGTTAGGTACAACGTATAGGTGAGGTGACGAGTACCTATGCATTGTTGTCAAGTTATAGCATGCAAGTGGGTCCTCTTTTTTTGAAATTGTTGCTTTCTTTGATCATATTATCCGTGTTTAGACTAGCTACCTGTTATGTTGAGCAATCTTATCATGTTTATGGACCTTGGTATTGATTGAGTATTGACTCAAAGTTGAGGTTGATATTGTGGAATCAGACATTGAAGTAAGACTTGTTGTTGTCATTTCTATGTCCCTATTATTATTGCTCCTTATTTTGCTGAGGGAGAGTGTTAATGCACGAAGGGTGATGCCGTGCCATGTTTTTTGAGAATTAATGCACGAAGGGTGATGTCGTGCCATATTGTGAGTGTTAATGCACGGAGGGTGATGTCGTACCGTTCCTATTTGATTCATATGGCGTGGATGAGAGTAAAAGCACGAAGGGTGATACCGTATACTTTCTTTTGATGTGGTTACATGTCCTTATCTATTCTTATTATATCGGTTGATCAAAGTTCTAGTTTCTGCTGTGATCCTTATTTGTGATCCCATCAGCATGTCCCCCTCCCAATATTACATGTCATGTTTCCTTTATTGCTGTTATTGGCATATATATATATATATATATATTGTCATTCTGTACAGGTTTGTTTTGTGGTGTCTTGTTCTAGCCTCGTCACTACTTAATATATATATTTTCATTCTGTACAGGTTTGTTTTGTGGTGTCTTATTCTAGCCTCATCACTACTTTGCCAAGGTTAGGCTCGGCATTTACCAGTACATGGGGTCGGTTGTACTGATTTACATTGCACTTCTGTGCAGATCTTGGTACTTCACTTTCTAGGCAGCCCTGGAGTCTCTTCCTAGTCTTGTTATTTTACTGTTTCTTTTCCTTCAGAACAGTGTATTATCTTTCAGACTGTGTTTGTAGAAAATTGTAGTAGCTCGTGAGTTGTGACCCCACATATTAAATGTTTAAGATATTTTGGGTTTTATAATATTCCACAATCTCTATTTAGCTTAATTAATTATGTTATTAAAAATTGTCTAAAGTGGATTTTGTGAATTTTCTAACGTTGGCTTGCCTAGAAAGTGACATGTTAGGCACCATGACAGTCCCGAAGGTGGGAATTATTGGTCGTGACAAGTTGGTATCAGAGCACTAGGTTCCTAGGTCTGATAATTCACGAGCAGGCTTAGTAGAGTCTGGGGGATCAGTACAGAGACGTTTGTACTTATCTCTCGGAGGCTACAGAGTTTAGGAACAATTTCACTTCTTTTTTTCTCTGTCGTGCGACTTTATTATCTCAATGCTAATTGAACTCTTCTACTCTTGTTCTTTCGCAGATGGCACGAACACACACCGCGTCTTCAACTGAGCAGCAGCCAGAGCCCCTAGTGGCAGCTCCTACGAGGGGTAGAGGATGGGGCCGAGGCCGTGCCAGAGGCTGAAGCAGGGGTAGGGCTTAGCCCATAGCGGAGCCTCACGTAGAGTTAGATGAGGAGGCTCCAGCCCAGACCGTTCCAGCATGACCAGCTCAGGTCCCAAAGGGGTTCATCGTCACTTGGTACTTTAGGATGCTTTGGTCCGTCTAGTGGGCCTCATGGAGAGTGTGGAATAGGCCGACACATTTCTTGGAGCACCAGCCGTCTCTCAGGCTGGGAGAGGAGTACAGACTCCCGCTACCCATACTCCGGAGCAGATGGCTCCTCAATTTTAGACTCTAGTAGCTCAGCCCGTTGGGGTAGTTTAGCTGGGTGTTGTAGCACAAACCGATGATGGATCAGATATGTCTTCTGAGGCTTTGTGGAGATTGGATAGGTTTACCAAGCTTTTCCTGATTCACTTCAGCAACACATTTTCACAGGATCCCCAGGACTATCTGGACAGTTGTTATGAGGTGTTACGAAACATGGGGATAATGGAGACCAATGGGGTCGACTTTGCTGCTTTTCATTTGTCGAGTTCCGCCAAGAAATGGTGGAGGGATTATATGTTGGCTAGACCAGCGTTTCTAGCTCTGACTTGGTACTAGTTCTCTCAGCTATTTCTTGAGAAGTTCCTTCCTATCACTCAGATAGAGGACTATCGGAGGCAGTTCGAATGTCTGCAGTAGGGTTTTATGACTTTCACTCAATACGAGACTCGATTTGTGGATCTGACCCGTCATGTTATTCTTCTGTTTCCTACCGAGAGAGAGAGAGAGAGGGGAGGAGGTTTATTGAGGGACTTGCTCCGCCTATCAGATTGCAAATGGCTAAGGAAACTGGGAGTGAGATCTTTTCCGGCGGCAGCCAATGTCGTCAGGCGAATCGAGATGGTACTAGTTCAGGGGAGTGGTCAGGGATCTGACAAGAGACCTCGTCATTCTGGTGGATTCAATGGTGCCTCGTTTGGAGGCAGGGGTACATTTGGTAGAGGCCATCCTCCTAGGCTGTTTCGTTCAGCACTCCAGGCATCTCACGGTGCTTCAGGTGGTCGTGGCCCTCATATGCATTATTCTGATTAGCTAGCCTATCAGTGCACCTCCGCTCCAAAGTTTCAAGGTGGTTACTCGGGCCGACAGGGTCAGTTTCAAGGTCAGCAGTCAAAGCTTTCGAGGTCTTGTTATACTTGTAGCGATCCGAGGCACATTGCTAGGTTTTTCCCTCGAGCATCGAGCATTTCTCAGCATCAAGGTTCTCGTGCCATGGTTCCGGCACCAGGTGCTTCACCGCCCACTCATCCAGCTAGAGGTAGGGGTCAGACAGCTAGAGGTAGAGGTCGAGGCATTAGAGGTGTAGGTCAGGCCGCTAGAGGTGGAGGCCAGCCAGACAAGGACCATCCTCGAGATGTAGTTCAGAGTGGTAGGGCCCAGCCCCAATGCCATGCTTTTCCGGCCAGGCCTGAGGCTGAGTCATCTGACACGGTTATCACAGGTACAGTTTCAGTTTACAGTAGGAATGCCTCAATACTATTTGATTTGGGTTCTACTTATTCATATGTGTCATCCTATTTTGCTTCATATTTGGTTGTGCCTCGTGATTCTTTGAGTGCTCCCGTGTACGTGTCCACCCATATGGGAGATGCTATTGTTGTAGATCGCATTTATCGTTCGTGTGTGGTTACCATTGGGAGTCTTGAGGCTCGTGTAGATCTCCTACTTCTCGATATGCTGGATTTTGATGTCATTTTGGGGATGGATTGGTTGATACCTTATCATGCTAGATTGGACTGTCATGCCAAGACGGTGACCTTAGCCTTGTTGGGGTTGCCTCGATTAGAGTGGAGAGGGACTCCTAGCCATTCTACCAATAGGTTATCTCTTATATGAAGGCTCGGTGTATGGTCAAGAGGGGGTATCTACCTTATTCGGCTTATGTCCTCGATTTTAGTGCGGAGGTTCCTTCCATGGATTCTGTACCAGTTGTCCGAGAGTTTCCAAAGGTATTCCTGCAGACCTGCCGGGGATGCCACCCGACAGGGATATTGATTTCTGTATTGACTTGGTTCCGGGCACTCAGCCCATTTCTATTTCGCCATACTGTATTAACCCGCCAGAGTTGAAAGAATTGAAAGAACTGTGGAAAGACTTGCTTGATAAGGGATTCATTAGGCCTAGTTTCTCGCCCTAGGGTGCGCATGTGTTATTTGCAAAGAAGAAATATGGGTCAATGAGGATGTGCATAGACTATCGACAGTTGAACAAAGTCACTATCAAGAACAAGTATCCATTGCCGAGGATTGATGACTTATTCGATCAACTTCAGGTTTCTAAGGTGTTTTCAAAGATTGATTTGAGGTCTGGCTACCATTATTTGAGGATTAGGGCATCCGATGTCCCTAAGATAATTTTTCGGACTCGATATGGGCATTATGAGTTTTTAGTGATGTCATTTGTCTTGACGAATGCCCCAGCATCATTTATGGATTTGATGAATCGGGTGTTTAAGCCCTATTTGGGTTCCTTTGTGATTGTGTTTATTGATGATATCTTGATCTACTCCCGCAATCGAGAGGAGCATGAGCAGCATCTTTGGATTGTACTTCAGACTCTGAGAGATAGCCAGTTGTATGCTACGTTTTCAAAATGCAAGTTTTGGTTGGACTCGATCGCTTTCTGGGGGCACTTTGTATCAGTAGAGGGCATTCAGGTGGATCCTAAGAAGATTGAGGCAGTTCAGATCTGGCCTAGACTCACTTTAGGTACGGAGATCCGGAGTGTCTTGGGTTTTGTAGGATATTACCGTTGGTTTGTGGAGGGGTTTTCATCTATAGCATCCCCATTGATCAGGTTGACCCAGAAGGAAGCCCCGTTCAGATGGTCAGACTAGTATGAGGCGAGCTTTCAGAAGCTCAAGACAGCTTTGACTACAGCGTCAGTGTTGGTGTTGCCCACAGGTTCAGGGCCTTATACAGTATATTGTGACGCATCTTATATTCGACTTGGTGTGGTATTGATGCAGGGTGGCAAGGTAATTGCATATGCTTCACGGCAACTTATGGTTCACGAGAAGAATTATCTTGTTCATGACTTAGTCTGGCAGCCATTATCCACGCGCTGAAGATACCGAGGCACTATCTTTATGGCATGTCGTGTGAGGTGTCCACGGATCATCGGACTTTGCAATATTTGTTAAAGAAAAAGGAGCTCAGTTTGAGGCAGATGAGGTGGTTAGAGCTATTGAAAGACTATGATATCACCATTTTGTATCATCGCGGAAAGGCCAATGTAGTGGCTGATGCTTTGAGTAGGAAGTCAACTAGTATGGGCAGCCTTGCGTACATTCCAGATGGTGAGAGACCGCTTGCATTAGATGTTCAGGCATTGGCCAATCAGTTCGTGAGGTTGATGTTTCTGATCCCAGCCATGTTCTAGCTTGTACAGTCGCTCGGTTTTCTTTTTTTGAGCGTATCAGAGATCGGCAGTATGACGACCCTCATTTGCTTGTCCTTAGGGACACTGTGTGGCATGGTGTTTCCAAGCAGATTACTTTTGGAAATGATGGAGTTTTAAGAATGCAAGGTTGTATTTGTGTGCCTAATGTTGATGGACTTCGTGAGTTGATTCTTGAGGAGGCCAACAGTTCGCTATATTCTATTCATCCGAATGCCCCAAGATATATCAGGACTTGTGGCAGCATTTTTGGTGGAGAAGAATGAAGAAAGATATAGTGGCATATGTGGCTCGGTGTCTAAATTGTCGGCAAGTAAAGTACGAGCATCAGAGACCTAGTGGTTTGCTTTAGAAGATAGAGATTCCTGAGTGGAAGTGGGAGCGTATCACTGTGAATTTTGTTGTTGGACTTCCACGGACTCTAAGAATGTTCAATGCAGTTTGGATTATTGTGGATAGACTAACCAAGTCAGCGCAATTCATTCCTGTGGCAGTTACCTATTCTTCAGAGCGGTTGGTAAAGATTTATATCCGCGAGATCGTTCATCTTCACGGTGTGCCCGTGTCTATCATCTCTGATCGAGGTACGCAGTTTACCTCGCATTTCTAGAGGGCTGTGTAGCGTGAGTTGGGCACGCGGGTTGAGCTGAGCAAATCATTTCATCCTCAAACGGACGGGCAATCCAAGAGCACTATTTATATATTAGAGGATATGATCCGCGTGTGTGTTATAGACTTCGGAGGTTCACAGGATCAGTTCTTGTCGCTAGCGGAGTTTGCCTACAACAACAGTTATTAGTCGAGCATTCATATGGCTCCCTATGAGGCATTATATGGTTGCCGATGCCAATCACCAGTTGGATGGTTTGAGTCGGGGAAAGGCTCGGTTGTTGGGTACAAACTTAGTACAGGATGCCTTGGATAAGGTCAAGATTATTCAGGATCGACTTCGTACAGCTCAGTCCAAGAAGAAGAGTTATGCTGACCGTAGAGTTCGTGATGTTGCATTCATGGTCGGAGAGAGGGTGTTGCTCCGGGTATCACCCATGAGGTTTGCATTCATGGTCGAAGAGAGGGTGTAATGAGGTTTGGAAATAAGAGCAAGTTGAGCCCTAGGTATATCGGGTCTTTTAAGATCCTTGAGTGAGTGGGAGAGGTGGCCTACAGACTTGCGTTGCCACCTGGTTTATGATCAGTCCATCCAGTGTTCCATGCTCCGAAAGTATCAAGGCGACCCATCCCACGTGTTAGACTTCAGCATTGTCCAGTTGGACAAGGATTTGACCTACGAGGAGGAGCCAGTAGCTATTCTAGACCAGCAAGTTCGTCAGTTGAGATCGAAGAGTCATCCTTCAGTTCGAATGCAGTGGAGAGGTCAGCCTATTGATGCAGCTACCTGGGAGTCCGAGTCCGATATGCGGAGTATATATCCCCACCATTTCACCAGCTCAGCTACATTTCTTTGTCCATTCGAGGATGAACTGTTGTTTTAGAGGTAGAGAACATGATGACCCGGTAGGTCATCTTATGATTTCAAATCACATTCCGTGTTTCGAGGCTTTAAACATCTCATTTTATCCCTGCTTGATTTGCGTGTGCATTCCGGACGTGTTTCCAGAAAGCTTTTATGTTGAAAGTTGTTGAAAATAAGAATTTTTGCCTTAAAAGTTAATTTTACTTGACTTCGGTCAACGCTTTGAGTAAACGGACCCGGACACATGTTTTGACGGTCCCGGTAGGTCTGTATTGAAATATGGGACCTAGGCGATGCCCGGTATTGGATTCTGAGGCTCCTAGCTTGTGTTATGAATTTTTGTTGAAAATTAAAGTCAAAAAATCTAATAGTTTTAAAGAATTGATTGATGCCTGGCCTTGTTGATATCGGGTCCATATTTTGGTTCCGGAGCTCGGTACAGGTCCAATATAATATTTATAACTTATATGTGAAATTTTTGTAAGAAACGGAATTGGTTTGACTTGATTAAGACATCTGGTTGAGAAATTAGAAGTTTCAAAGTTTTCTTGAAAATTTCATTCGATTTGGTGTTGAATTCATAGTTATAGGTGTTATTTTGGCGATTTGATTGCGCGAGCAAGTTCATGTGATGTTTTAAGACATGTGTGCATGTTTGATTTGGAACCCTGAGGGGTCGGGTGAGTTTTAGATAGGCTACAGAGTGAATTGAACTTAGAAATCATAGTTGGTGTGCTTCAGGTCTGCACACTTCGCATTTGTGAGGTCTTGCTCGCAAATGCAAGACTCACATTTGCGAAGAAATATCTCATTTGCGAGCATGGTCTGGGAATGGGATTTTTGCATTTGCGAGATTTCTGTCGCATTTGCGATGGTTTCCTATTCGCAATTGCGAACAAATTGTTCATATTTGCGAGAGCAGCAGAGATGTGAGGAGTTCGCATTTGTGATACTTTTCTCGCATTTGCGGGCTTCGCATTTTGGAAGCTCAGGTCGCCTTTGCGACATATGCAGTTGAGTAAAAGAGACTTAGACGGGATTTTTCTCTCATTCTTCAAATTTTCAAAACCTAAAAGACAAGAGAAGATTTTTCAAAGAGCTTTTCTTCCCCAAATCATAGGTGAGTGATTCTAACCTAGTTTCTTTTAATCTTTAGCTTCATTTTACGAGATTTCGACCTAGAATTTAAGAACTTCATGGTGGAATTGGGGATTTTTAGGTAGAAACTAGGGATTTAGACCTCAAATTGAGGTCGGAATCCAGAACCAATTATATATCCGGGCTCGGGGGTACATGGATACTCGAGTTTTTGTCCGAATTTCGGGTTTGGACCAAGTGGGCCCGGGTGTTGACTTTTGTTGACTTTTCTCAAAATGGCCTAAATTGAATTCTTTGTAATCGTTTGTAGTTCATAAGGCTTAAATTGAATCTTTTTGTTGGTAATTTGCTAGATTCTATTGGTCCGGAGGCTTGTCTGAAGGGAAAAGCGGTGCTTGAGCTTTGAGTTGCCCGTTAGAGCGAGGTAAGTGTCGTGTAACCTTGGGTAGACGGATTAGGTGTTATTTGCCTATTTTCTACATGTTTAAATGTTTGGTACGGCGTATAGGTGAGGTGATGAGTATCTATGCGTTGTTGTCAAGTTATATCATGCGAGTGGGTCCTATATTTTCTGAAATTGTTGCTTGTTTTGGTCATATTATCCGTGCTTGGACTAGCTACTTGCTATGTTGAGGAATCTTATCATGTTTACGGACCTTGTTATTGATTGAGTATTGACTCAAAGTTGAGGTTGATATTGTGGAATTAGACGTTGAAGTAAGACTTGTTGTTGTCATTTCTATCTCCCTATTATTATTGCTCCTTGTTTGGCGAGGGAGAGTGTTAATGCACGAAGAGTGATGCCGTGCCATTTTTGTGAGAGTTAATGCATGAAGGGTGATACCGTTCCTTATTCTGAGCGTTAATGCATGAAGGGTGATGCCTTGCCATGTTATGAGAGAGGTAATGGACGAAGGGTGATGCCATACACTTTCTTTTGTTGTGGTTACTTGTCCTTATTTGTTCTAATTATATCGGTTGATCAAAGTTCTAGTTTCTGCTACGATCCTTATTTTGTGATCCCCTCAGCATGTCTCCCTCCCTATACTACCTGTCTTATTTCCTTTATCGCTGTTATTGGCTATATATATATATATATACACACAAACACACGCATAAATATATATATATATATGTATGTATGTATATATATATATATATATATATATATATATATATATATATATATATATATATTGTTATTCTGTACAGGTTTGTTTTGTGGTGTCTTGTCCTAGCCTCGTCACTGCTTTGCCGAGGTTAGGCTCGGCACTTACCAGTACATGGGGTCGGTTGTACTGATACTACACTACACTACACTTCCGTGCATATTTTGGTACTGGACTGAATTTACCCTGAGTTTAGTAGCTGGACTTGATCCAAGGTAGATCTGCTAGCGTCAGCAGACCCTGGAGTCTCTTCCTAGTCTTGTTATTTTACAATTTCTTTTCCTTCAGAACAATGTATTATCTTTCAGACTCTGTTTGTAGTAAATTGTAGTAGCTCGTGAGTTGTGACTCCAGATCCTAAATGTTTCAGATATTTTGGGTTTTATATATTCCGCAAACTCTGTTTAGCTTCTGTTTAGCTTAATTAATTCAATTATTAAAAATTGGTTGAAGTGGATTTTGTGAATTTTCTAATGTTGGCTTACTTAGCAAGTGACATGTTAGGCACCATCACGATCCCGAATATGGGAATTTCGGGTCGTGACTGTCACACCTCCTTTTTACACACCCGAAGGTGATATAAGGGAGTTTTTCCAATTTAAGTGACATTATTCGAAATGGGATTATTTATTTGATTTTTTCAGAGTCGCCACTCGAAATATTTTAATTGGTGTCCCAAGTCACCGGTTTATTGTTAAATCCCAAATCGAGGAGAATCGACTTTCCTTTTGAAGTCTGCGAACCAGAAATTCTAAGTAAGGAATTCTGTTAACCCGGGGGAAGGTGTTAGGCATCCCCGGATTCCATGGTTCTAGCACGGTCGCTTAAACTATTATAATTGGCCTATTATTTGATTTTAATACATGTTTTAGCCTATGGTACATTTTAACTAATTAAACCGCTTTTAATTTTTTTAGGGAAGATTCAACGTTATTTAAAACATGCCTTGAACCACGTCACATGAAATGCACCCGCGATCCACGATACATTTTATTTAACGTTGTTGAGAATTGAAGTTGGATCACATGAAATTCACACCCGAGTTTAAGAAAGTTAATTTAAATAGC
Organism: Nicotiana attenuata; assembly: GCF_001879085.1. Classification (NCBI taxonomy): domain Eukaryota; kingdom Viridiplantae; phylum Streptophyta; class Magnoliopsida; order Solanales; family Solanaceae; genus Nicotiana; species Nicotiana attenuata. Next base: position 232,244 of record NW_017671802.1, read on the forward strand.
GTGCCTAAAGCAACTACGCACTTTCAAGTTTGTGAGGGCCATGAAAAATTCAACTAATGGCACACCTCGATTCTAATTTCAAAGGATGTTCGAACTACTTTTGAGGACCATAAGTTATATCCTATTTAATATGGCACACCTCAAATCTAATTGTTCAAATGATTTCTTATTTAAAATTATGAGGGCCATAGACTATTGGTGTTGTTCAATATGGCACACCTCAACTTAAGCAAATGAATTATTTTAAATAACGCAATTAAAAGCTATTGATCGCGTGACTACTAGTTACTAAAGGGCGTTGGGCTTCTGGACTGGAATAGACCCAAGAGAATGAATGGGTGAAGGGCAGTCCAGGAAATTAAGCCTTTCCACTGACTAGGCCCACGTTGAGCCCAATTCTAAGAACAATAAGCCGTACAAAAATTATTTAAGCACAGATCAACTAAAGCTCATGACATCTGACGTTGAATTAACATTTCTAAGAGGAACTTTTATCAAAATCCTATTCTTATTGAACTAATCAAACTCTTTTAAGAGCATGAACATATACTGAAAGCCATGGGGATTCATATCGAGCCCACAAGAGATTCAAACCTTGTGGCTATAGGTTGGTTTTCTCTGGGCTTCAGGTTAAGCCTACCAGCCTTGAAGCCTTGCATTTTTAGCACACATTTGGGAAAAATAGTAACTTTTGTGGTATTAACACTTAACCATTTCAAACTACACAACCCACTTTTATAATGAAAAGAAAAACAAGAGCTTGCTTTTTTTTTTTTGTTTTCAAGACAGAATAAAAACCTTCATTTTCAAGGAACATGCAAACCATACAGATTTAAAAATTAGCAACACTACTAATCATCATTGAACTACCACCATTAGTGGCTACAATAGAGTGTTACAGCCATTCGAATCAGCTATCAAAATACAACATGTACTGAATTTGTTCCAATGCCTAAACCAAACTCTAAAAGAGGTAAATAACCACAAGTTAATTAACTGTAATCCGGCAATCACTACCATCTTGAACCAATGTGATCAAAGCCTAACAAAGGGAGTTTTCATCTCAATTAAGACTGTCTTATGACAGTCCATCCCAAGAAACATGACAGAAATGTTTAAACCCAAAGGAAATCAAAATAACAAAACCTAAAATCTAAATACAAACTCATTAAAAAATTTTAACATTCAGGGCATAAACAACTACAAAGAGTGATATAATGAAGCAGAGACTGATGTATAACTAAGATAAATTTGATAATACACATATGTAATCAACCAGATTAAGATCTACATCTCCAATCAATGCTTCAAATTCAGACTTTATACATTTGATAAAAGGTCCAAAGAGGTACCTGGATACAGCAATCAAAATAGGGAAAGTGAGCTTGAAATTTTAGGGGAAAGCAGTAGCAGTAAGTCAGCAAACGAAGAAGCAACAACAGTAACTCCAGCAAAAAACAAACTTTTAAACCAGCCCCCACCAAACTTTAAACCAATCTCAAACCCATAAATGAACCAGAACCTCTTTGCAGATTTCAGATACTAGAACAAATAGGACATTGAACCAGTTTTTTTACCAGGAATTGCAAGGATTTCAATATTTGAAGGTTCACCCGTTTTTTCTAAATTTTCAGGTTTTTTTTAATCTCTCCCTTCTCTCCAAAAATCTGACTTGAGAGTGAAGAATTTGCCTTTTTATAGTGAAGTTTTAGGGCAGCATAATGAGTTCAGACTTTTGCCCTTTACTCCCTTTGGAATTTTTGTTTTTACTACTGTACCCTTAATTTAAAATTAGTTTTTTCAAAATCAGCCCCAAACCCACCTTCCAGGAAGCTTCCCCAGTCAGTTATACAAGATTCCTTAACTAAAATTTCCTAAATTAACCCTTATACCCTTGTCAATTACCTCAGCCTACCTCATGGGTCAAATCTGACTCCAAGACTTAACCCAAATGAATGGGCTGCTCTTTGAAAATGGGTCAGAATTGACCCCAAGGCCCAAACAAAAATCAGAAATCCATTTTAGCTATTTCAATGAGAAACAGAAGAATAATCACTTTGAATGATTTCAAAACTAAACAATATAAACTAAGTGACTGATTAATAACTCAAATAGGCATAGAATTGACAAGGTTATTAAATCGAAATGACCTAATTAAATTGACTATAAAACTAAAACAAGAAAGACAAAATCAGGATTTTAACATGGCATGAATAAAAGCTAACAGGCCAACAAAAATCAGAGAACAAGCTTTTAAGATTTGAAAAGAAAACTGAAAAGCTTACGGAACAAATACGAACACAAAATTAATGTAGAGGGAAAACCTAGGTTCAGAACCTTGCTCGAATTTCAGTCAACGTAAAAACTAACTAAACAAAGGGAGAAGAAAAGAAGAGGAATAAGCGGTGAAGCAAACAAAAACAGACAGAAAGAGGAAGAAAACTTACCAAGTCAAACTCGAAACCAACACTGGACTCCTTGATTTAAACGAAACTGATGCTAATCACTTGTTCTTTGTCAAGAACAAATGAACAGCATCAATTTACGTTGAATCAAACTTCAAAAACTCGAAAGAATCGGAAGCCTATGGTCATGCATGCCGACAGATTCAACGGAAATTGATTTTGGGCTTTTAGGGTTTCGAACTCATATTCAAGATTCGAGAAGATATGGAAAGATTCGAGGAAAATGATTTTGAGATTGGGAAAGGGGAAGCTGTGATGATTTTATGGTGTTAATTTAGGGTTTCGAACTCAGATTCAATGGCTCATGTTGGGGGAACTTAAAACGGGGTCGTTTGGTCATTGAGTGGGGCGGACCGGGTAAAAAATGCGGGTTTGGGGCTATTTGGGCCTGGTTTGGACGGGTAGTGGGGAAAAATAATTTGGGCCAGGGGATATTTAATTAAAAGAACCCAACCAATTCTTTATTTCCTTTTCTTTTCTTTTTTCAATTTCAAACTTTCTTTTCTTTTTTCCAAATTAAAATAAAACCTAAATTAAATCTTAAAACCAAATTAACCTACAAAATAACGCTAATTACTCAATTTAATATTTACAATAATTAATTAAGTCCTAAATTAAAAGACAAAACTATGAATCAAAATTAAAGAGTTAAAATGCAACATGAACTATTTTTGTGATTTTTTATATTTTATAGAACAAATAATTTACTAATTAAATCCTAAGATGCAAAAATTAAATCCTAAATGAAAATGCAATGTATTTTTGTATTTTTCATGAATTAAATAAAAATTAAACATGCACACAAAAATTCAAATAATCAGAAAAAATTCTACAATAATTCATAAAATAACAAATAATTAAAAGAAAAATCCAAATTTGGGATTCTATAGGAGTAATTCATGCGAGGCAAAAATCACGTGCTCACAGCTGCCCCTCTTTGCTCGGAGACACGAAGGGTTTTCGGGCAAAGATAAAATGAGCAATTACGAGGGATTTTTGCCTATCTGAAACTCCATGAGAAGCATTTTTGAAAAGAGCCTGGGCGAACCTTGCTTCAGAGGTTGCCTACATATCCTTGGCTATAAAGGAATCAGGTCAGTGTAGTTCTGGAAGTTTCGATAGCTGGGACTACCGAGAAGTTGTGATTTCACTGTTGTTGCTGCTGCTACTGCTTGCTGAACTCCTTATTAGACCAAAATGAAAAATAAAAAGCTGAACTAGCTAAACCTATCATCTACGAGTTACAAGATTCCAATCTATAAATCCTTTAAAGCTTGATCTTGAGTCTTGGCTGGCTCTTGCTGCAGACTCCGATCTGAATCTTGATGCTCGTCCGCTGTAACCGCTGGTTCATTCTTCAGCTTTGGATCAAGGCGAGACATGCGAAGCCTGTGATTTCAATCATATCTTGGGCAATCCGCGTCTTTTTCCGCTTCAGCGCTCTGAGTTCACTTCTGTTTGCTCTTTTCTCTTCTTTTCTTTATTTTGGATTGAGACTCTTTCTTTTGGTCATCTTGAACCCTGTGACTCGAGGTCAAACCTGCTCAGATACCAAAACAAACCAACGAACGAAATTTTTCTTTCCCAATTTTCACTAGGAAAATTTCGTGAGTTATTTATAACTAAGATCTAAACTTTTTTCTTTGAAAGCGAAAAAATAAGGGTTGTGTGTCTTTAGGAGGAAAAGGCGACTAGGGAATGGAGACCCTATGTCTAAAATCTCAACTAGGGATTGGAGCCCTATGTTGGCAAAAGGCGACTAGGGAATGGAGGCCCTATGTCTAAAAATCTCAACTAGGGATTGGAGTCCTAGGTTGGCTAAAGGCAACTAGGGAATGGAGCCCTATGTTGGTAAAAGGCGACTAGGGAATGGAGGCCCTATGTCCAAAAATCTCAACTAGGCATTGGAGTCTTATGTTGGCAAAAGGCGACTAAGGAATGGAGGCCCTATGTCTAAAATCTCAGCTAGGGATTGGAGCCCTATGTTGGCAAAAGGCGACTAGGGAATAGAGGCCCTATGTCTAAAATCTCAACTAGGGATTGGAGCCCTATGTTGGCAAAAGGCGACTAGGGAGTGGAGGCCCTATGTCTAAAATCTCATCTAGGGATTGGAGCCCTATGTTGGCAAAAGGCGACTAGGGAATGGAGGCCCTATGTCTAAAATCTCAACTAGGGATTGGAGCCCT
>NW_017671802.1:239111-242114 GCF_001879085.1 Nicotiana attenuata
CTTCATGAGCCGTTCTCTGTATCGACTCCGGTTGGTGATTCTATTACAGCCGCGCGAGTTTATAGGAATTGTGTTGTCACGGTATGTGGTCGCGTTACCACGGCCGATCTTATCGAGCTTGGAATGGTGTATTTTGATGTGATTATGGGGATGGAATGGTGTGATGACCCAAAATATCATCTTTAAATTAAAATATCATCTCAGTGTTTTAAGACCTCGAAAAGCGCCATCAATAATTCCTCGACTTGCGTGCGTAGTCCGTATAATTTTCTGGAAGGTTTTTGTATGAAAAATGGATTAAATTATGAATTAGAGCTTTAAAACTCAACTGAGTTGACTTCGGTCAACATTTTGAGCAAACGAACCCAGATCCAAGTTTTGACCATTCCGGTAGTTCCGTATCGTAATTTTGGACTTAGGAGCATGTTCGGATTTGGATTTGGAAGTCCGAAGAACAATTCGGCGCATTTTGGCGAAAGTTGGAAAATAGAAGATTTTTGGAAAAGTTTGACCGAGAGTTGACTTTTTGATATCAGGGTCGGAATCCAGTTCTGAAAATTTTCATAGCTTCGTTATGTCATTTATGACTTGTGTGCAAAATTTTAAGTCATTCCGGATTGATTTGATATGTTTCGGCGCAAAATGTAGAAGTTGAAAGATTCGAAAACTCATAATTCGATTCGATGCGCGATTCGTAATTTCGGTGTTGTTTGACGTGGTTTGAAGCATTGATTAAGTTCGTATTGTATTTTGGGACATGTTGGTATAATTGGTTAAGGTCCCGAGGGCCTCGGGTGGATTTCGGAAGGTTAACGGAATGGAAATCGGACAAAAAGGATTGCTGGAATTTTCTGCAGAAGCTGTCTTGGACAGCAACTATGCAATCGTGGAGCCTATTTTGGAAGCTTATATCTCAAAATCTATATGGAATCTGTAAATGTGTAAAACATGAACATTGTAGCCCTTGCATCCTAGTTTCCAGAAAGCTAAACTATTAATTATTTTGATATTTGTACAGAAAGTTATGATCGATTGAATAAGGATTGGTAAAGCTGTTTTGAAATTTTCCAGAAATGTTTGATGCGAGGAGGCTACTTTGGAAGATTATACCTCTAAATCCATAAGGAATCTGAAAATGTGCAAAACATGAAAGTTGTAGCCCTTGCATTCTAGTTTCCAGAAAGTTAAACCATTCGTTATTCCGACATTTGTACCAAACGTTATGACAGATTTAGTGAAGGCCGGGACTGCCTTTTTTTGGCTGGAAATAAGTGCAAGTCGCTTCATAGATGCGACTTGCCTGGAAAACAGTTTATATTCGGGCATTAGCCATTTTTATTCATTTTGTGACGATTGTAGAGCTGGGGAAAAGCGATTTTCAACAGATTTCTCAAGGGAAACATTTGGGATTTGAAGCTTCGGACGAATTTGCGAGGCAAAGGCTTGTTGGAATTTTGAATTGATAGCAAAAGGAGGTAAGTGTTTGGTCTATCCTTAGCTTTAGGGATTAGGAGTTGTGTCATAATTGTTATGTGTTATTTGTCGAGTACGACGTATAGGCATGGTGACGAGTATCTATACGTTGGTGTCAAGCATACCCGTGAGTCTTATACTTTGATTAATATGACTCCTATTTGACTTAACTGAAGAGTTTTGCCTCTCCTATTGTTATGTTATATTTTCATAACTACTTGACTCATGTTGATTTCCTTATTATTGACTTGTATATTGTTGGATCGTTGTTACGTGTTAGTTTTCCCGTTATTGAACTGTTTCCTTTATGCAAGTACTCTTTTCTGTGGTTATTCCTTTGAGCTGATTCTACCATTTTTCTCGTGATTTACATCCCTGAGTTGATTTACTTATATTACCTGGTATTATTATCATTTGTTGTTGTTATATGTATTGCGGTGACATCCGATCCTTCTGTTGTGCCGTAACTGTTGATTCTATTGGTTGCGTTGTGTATTTACTTTGGGACTACGGATGTGGGATTCCGGTAGCTCCCCCTTGTTTGTTTACTTTTGGGACTACGGGTTAGATTCCCGGGAGATCCCCCTGCATATTTACTTTTGGGACTACGGGTTAGATTCCCGGGAGATCCCCCTGCATATTTACTTTGGGACTACGGGTTAGATTCCCGGGAGATCCCCCTGCACATTTACTTTGGGACTACGGGTTAGATTCCCGGGAGATCCCCCTGCACATTTACTTTGGGACTACGGGTTAGATTCCCGGGAGATCCCCCTGCACATATATTGAGGATACCAAGAGATCCTCGGGATACCAAGAGATCCCTAGCTCATATACGGAGGATACTGAGAGATCCCCGAGTATTTATATTTGGGACTACAGGACGGTATCCTGGGAGATCCCCGGTTGTTATCTCTGCATTGAGTTGTACTCCTTCTGTGATTATTTTATCTCCGTTGTAATTGTTGTTATCAATTCAAGTGTTTTAATGGTTTAGATTTCCTTCACGGCTGTGATCCTTTGTGTAGAAATTCATAGTGTTGAGAATACCTCGCCCTATTGTTTTATATATATTCAATACTTTAAATTTCAACAATTGTTATATTTTTAACTCAATTGATTTCTCAGCTAAATTTTCCTTAAACCGTTTGAGGTTGTACTTTACTTAAAAAGGGATTTCTTCTATATTTTGATTTATTGACTTCTCGTATTAAAGGTAATAATTCATTCGATATTGTACTTCAAAAAAAAAAGGGTATTTTCTTTATCAAATGATTTCTAAAAATAACATCATCTTATCTTGTTGATTTCCTATTTGGGTTGGGAATTGTACCCTATTTTATGTTAAGTGAATGAGGCTCCTTGAGCATTCTTAATTGTATTGGGTTATGGAACCTATGAACTGAGTAATATGAGGATATTGTTGTGAAAAATGAGACAGAAATATGTGGGCATGAGGTGCCGTGAAAATATGAAAGTGGGCTGAGACCAATATATTTCTGATTATGAAATGAGGCGTCACAAGATGAC
>NW_017671802.1:243900-244482 GCF_001879085.1 Nicotiana attenuata
TAAAAGGCGACTAGGGAATGGGGGCCCTATGTCTAAAAACTCAACTCAGGGATTGGAGCCCTAATGTTGGTAAAAGGCGACTAGGGAATGGAGCCCCTATGTCTAAAAACTCAACCCAGGGATTGGAGCCCTAATGTTGGTAAAAAGGCGACTAGGGAATGTAGGCCCTGTGTCTAAGATCTCAACTCAGGGATTGGAGCCCTAATGTTGGTAAAAAGGCGACTAGGGAATGGTGGCCCTATGTCTAAAAACTCAACTCAGGGATTGGAGCCCTAATGTTGGTAAAAAGGCGACTAGGGAATGGAGGTCCTATGTCTAAAATCTCAACTCAGGGATTGGAGCCGTAATGTTAGTAAAAAAAGGCGACTAGGGAATGAAGGCCCTATGTCTATAAACTCAACTCAGGGTTTGGAGCCCTAATGTTGGTAAAAGGCAACTAGGGAATGGAGGCCCCATGTCTAAAATCTCAACTCAGGGATTGGAGCCCTAATGTTGGTAAAAAGGAATAGAGGCCCTATGTCTAAAATCTCAACTCAGGGATTGGAGCTCTAATGTTGGTAAAAAGGCGACTAGGGAATGGAG
>NW_017671802.1:249517-249763 GCF_001879085.1 Nicotiana attenuata
AATGGAGGCCCTATGTCTAAAAACTGAACTCAGGGATTGGAGCCCTAATGTTGGTAAAAGGCGACTAGGGAATGGGGGCCCTATGTCTAAAAACTCAACTCAGGGATTGGAGACCTAACGTTGGTAAAAGGCGACTAGGGAATGGAGACCCTATATCTAAAAACTCAACTCAGGGATTGGATCCCTAATGTTGGTAAAAAAGCGACTAGGGAATGTAGGCCCTATGTCTAATAACACAACTCAGGG
>NW_017671803.1:0-7624 GCF_001879085.1 Nicotiana attenuata
TCCTCTCTCTGAGACTATGGTACCCACTTCTCCAAAAAGATAGTGGAGAACTCCTGCCATGACAAAGGCGCTGCTCCTGCCGGCCTACGCCGCTCATACGACTCCCACCACGTGAAGGCAGCCCCAGTGAACTGAAATGCGGTGAATGCTACCCCGCTGGTCTCCAAAATCCCTGCTGTCCGAAGCATACGCTGGCACTTGTCCAGAAATTCCTGGGCATCCTCGCCCTGAGCACCACTGAAAATGGAGGCTGGAGCCGACTGAACCTCTCAAGACGACGCTGCTCATCGTCTGGCATAGCTGGAACCACATAGCCTGGAGCTGGTGCAACTGGCGCAACTGGGGCAACTGGTGCAACTGGCTGAGCTGGGATTGCTCCCGATGTCTGCAATCCCTGAACAACCTGCTCCGGTGTGCGAGCAGCGGGGGTCTGATGACCTCCCCGGTCTGTGAGGTAGCTGCTGCAGTAGTGGCTGAGACTGCCTGAGCCAGGCCAGTGCAAACGGATAATATCTGAGCCAAAGCCTCCTGGAGGCCAGGAATCACAATAGGCACTGCTGGTGCCTGCACAGGTGCTGCTGGAGCATCTACAGCTGGAGGCTGGTCCTGAGCCGGGGCAGTTGGTGGATCTATAGGTGCTGCCCTCGCTGGTCTGCCCCTAGCACGACCACGACCGCATCCACGGCCTCTAGTGCCTTCAGTCGGTGGTACCGGTGGTCGTCCGCCTCGTCCTGTAGCGCGGGTCCTCGCCATTTGCGAGAGGATAGAACACAGAAGTTTAGTTCTTAGATTCAACAAAGTCGCACGACAAGGATTTCAAGAATGTGAAGTTTTCCTAAAGGTTCCGCAGCCTCTCGAGGATAAATACAGACGTCTCCGTACCGATCCGCGAGACTCTACTAGACCTGCTCATGACTCGTGAGGCCTAGTAACCTAGGCTCTGATACCAACTTGTCACGACCCAATTCCCACCCGGTCGTGATGGCGCCTCTCGTGAACACAAGGCCAGCCGACAGAACAATCAACAATACTTTTGACAATTTCTTAGCATAAACAGGTTTCAACCATAGATACTGATTAATCATAAAAGCGGAAATAAACGTAATATAACGGGGAAAAACCATCCCAAACTCAGCCCGATGATCGGGGTGTCACAAGTCACGAGCTACTACAGAGTTGATAAAAATACTACAAGTCTGGAAACATAGTCTGAAGATGAATAAAATATGCAGAAGATAAGGAAGAAACGGGGCTGTGGACGTCGACAGATACCTCGTCTCTCCTAGTCCGCCTGGTCTGGAAGGAAATCAGCGCTCAGGTACGAACTCAGCTGTGCCTGTCTCTACACACATGGTGCAGGAAATAATGTGAGTACTCCGACCCAGTGAGTAATAAAAATAAATAACGACTGAGAACATAAAATCCCACGAGGGCACAAATAATGCTATCTCAAGCAACAACATCAGATAAACAGTAGAAACCAGTGAAATATAGTAAGAAAATCCTTTGAAAACAGTTAAAAATCAATCATACTCAACCAGTAAGTCAGCCATTGTTACCTGACCGGTCGGCCATTGTTACCTGACCAAACGCGTGTTACAGTGCCATTGTTACCACTGGTCAGACATTGTTACCTGACTGGTCAGTCATTGTTACCTGACCAAACGCGTATAACAGTGTCATTGTTACCACTGTTCAATATTTAATCATTCTAGATGGGTACCCGCGCTCACTGTGGGTGTGCAGACTCCGGAGGGGTCCTACAGCCCAAGCGCTAACAACAAGGCCTGAAAGCCTGAACAATATCAATACGAGGCCTGAAAGCCTGCTCACAACACACTCGAGGCCTGAAAGCCTCCTTACCTCACTCATCATGCCCTCACATAAGGCCCTTGACCTCAATCATCCGTACCAAAAAAAATAAGTCAAAGCCCCTCGGGCATCGGTAAACAATAATACTCAGCTCAACAATTGTTCAGATATTAGTTAAAACTCCAAGTTTGAGTAAAAATATAGCTGAGTTCATAGAACAGTGTAAATCACATGGACTGAGTTCAAATAGTATTTCAAATAATGAGGGAAAACAGTAATAACAATTCACAAAGAGTTCAGACAGTCGGCAACAAGCCCAAGTATGGCAATGAGCCCAAAACGTAGTAAAAACAACAAGTCATAACTGACACGCGGTAAAATATTATCCGGGCTGTATCATGTCACAGCCCCCAATAGTGAATGACCCCGCGCTCATCATTGAACGCGTGTCTCATCTCAACACAGCACCAAGTTGTGCAAATCCGGGGTCTCAAGCCCTCAGAACATCATTTAAAATCATTACTCACCTCTAGCCGGCCAAAGTCTAGTTCGCTATGCCTTTTCTCCTCGAATCGACCTCCTCGCGCGTCGAATCTGATCAAAACCACAAGAAATACATCACAATAGGCTAATGGATCATAACCCAATCGAAAAGACTCAAAAAATATCAAAAATCACGAAGTCGGCAAAACCCGAGCCCCGGGCCCACTTCTCGAAAAATTACGAAATTCACAACTCCGGATTCCTCGTCTCGCCACGAGTCTATACATATCAAAATCATCAAAATCGGGGTCCATTTGACCCCTCAATCCCCATTTTAAACTCTCTTAAATTCAAGCCCTAAACCACCATTTTGACCTTTGATTCCTTGATTATTCAGTCCAAATTCATGTTTCTACACCATAAAAATCAAGCTCTAAGTCCAAGAGTTCATACCTGATAATAGTCCTCGAATCCCTCTTCAAAATCGCCTCAAAGCTCTCAAGGTTCGGAGTCCAAAATGTCACTCTTTCAAAAATTCGCGAGGAAGATGTTTTCACTTAACCTGTCAGTTATTTCCGCTTCTGCGGATTAATTCCCGCTTTTGCGCCTTCCGCTTATGCGGTCAACGTCCGCTCCTGCAGACCTTTCACTTAAGGCGACTTTCCGCTTCTGCGGTCCAACTTCGCATCTGCGGGACCGCTTAAGCGAGCTAATGTCCTGCTTCTGCGGAACCTGACCTGGGCTCCTATTTCCGCTCCTGCGAGGCCTAGCTCGCTTCTGCGAGACCGCATCTACGATCTCCTTTCCGCAGATGCATAAACACCTGCTGCAACCAAAAACCTGCAATTTTCCAACTTCAAATTCCTTCCGTTAGCCACCCGAAATCACCCCGAGGCCCCCGGGACCTCAACCAAAGTTTCCAACACATCTTAAACATTATTCAAACTTGTTCCAATCCTCAAAACACGTCAAACAACGCTAAAACCATTAAATCACATCCAATTCAAGCCTAATTCTACACCAGACCTCCAAAACCAATTCCGATCACGCTCCTAAGTCACAAATCATCCCCCGAAGCTAACCGAAACACCGAAAATCACATCCGAGCCCTCTAACTAACTAGTCAACTTCCGGTTGACTTTTTCAAAACAAGCTTTCCTTAAAGAGGCTAAATGTCTCATTTCCTACCAAAACCAAACCAATCCAACTCGATTACCTCAAATACCGATAATGAAGCATAGAGAAACACAATATGGGGAAAACGGGGCGGCAACTCACGTGACGACAGGCCGGGTCGTCACATCCTCCCCAACTAAAACAAAAGCTCGTCCTCGAGCGGGTCAAGGAACATACCTGGAGTCTCAAACAAGTGAGGATATCTGCTCCGCATCTCCCGCTCGGTCTCCCAAGTAGCCTCCTCCACGGACCGACCTCTCCACTGCACCTTCACCGAAGCTATATCCTTTGATCTCAACTTTCGAACCTGACGACCCAAAATAGCCACTGGCTCCACATCATAGGTCAAGTCATCATCCAACTGAACCGTGCTGAAGTCTAACAAATGGGTCGGGTCTCCAACATACTTCCGGAGCATAGAAACATGAAATACCGGGTGAACTCCCGACAAGCTGGGTGGCAAAGCAAGCATGTAGGCCACCTCCCCAACTCTCCTAAGTATCTCAAAAGGACCAATGAACCGTGGACTCAACTTTCCTTTCTTCCCAAATCTCATAACGCCCTTCATAGGCGAAACCTTCAACAAGACCTTCTCGCCCACCATGTAGGATACGTTCGAACCTTCTGGTCCGCATAACTCTTCTGACGCGACTGAGCTGTACGAAGTCTCTCCTGGATCACTTTCACCTTCTCTAAGGCATCCTGAATCAACTCTGTCCCCAACAGTCTAGCCTCGCCGGGCTCAAACCATCCAACCGGAGATCTACATCGTCTCCCATATAAGGCCTCATACGGCGCCATCTGAATACTGGACTGATAGCTGTTGTTGTAAGCAAACTCTGCAAGTGGCAAAAACTCAGCCCAAGAACCTCCAAAATCAATAACACGGGCATGCAACATGTCCTCCAATATCTGAATGGTACGCTCGGACTGCCCGTCCGTCTGAGGATGAAATGCGGTGCTCAACTCTACCTGTGTACCCAACTATCGCTGAAAAGTCCTCCAAAACTGGGAAGTAAACTAAGTACCCCTATCTGAGACGATAGAAACTGGGACCCCATGCAACCGAACAATCTCCCGGATGAAAATCTCTGCCAACCGCTCTGAAGAATAGGTAGTACACACCGGAATGAAGTGCGCGGACTTGGTCAGCCGATCCACAATCACCCAAATCGAATCAAACTTCTTCGAGGTACGTGGGTGACCACTCACAAAATCCATAGTAATCCTTTCCCACTTCCACTCGGGAATATCTATCCGCTGAAGTACACCACCGGGCCTCTGATGCTCATATTTGACCTGCTGACAGTTGAGACACCGAGCTACATAACTTACAATATCTTTCTTCATTCTCCTCCACCAATAGTGCTGCCTCAAATCCTGATACATCTTCGCGGCACCCGGATGAATGGAATACCGCGAGCTGTGGGCCTCCTCTAATATCAACTCCCGAAGCCCATCCACATTGGGCACACAAATCCGGCCCTGCATCCTCAACACACCAGCATCATCAATAGTCACATCCCTGGCATCGTCGTGCTGAACCCTGTCCTTAAGGACAAGCAAATGCGGGTCATCATACTGGCGCTCTGTAATGCAGTCGTACAAGGAAGACCGAGAAACCATACAAGCCAACACCCGACTTGGCTCCGAAATATCTAACCTCACCATCCAATTGGCCAAAGCCTGGACATCAACTGCAAAGGGCCGCTCCCCAACTGGAATGTATGCAAAACTACCCATACTGACCGCCTTCCGGCTCAAAGCATCGGCCACCACATTGGCCTTCCCCGGGTGATACAAAATGGTAATATCATAGTCCTTGAGTAACTCCAACCACCTCCCTTGCCTCAAATTAAGATCCTTCTGTTTGAACAAATGCTGAAGGCTGCAATGATCAGTATATACCTCACAAGATACGCCATATAAGTAGTGCCTCCAAATCTTCAACGCATGAACTATAGCAGCCAACTCCAAATCATGTACGGGGTAGTTCTGCTCATGAGGCTTCAACTGACGAGAAGCATATGCAATAACTCTACCCTCCTGCATCAACACACATCCGATCCCAACTCTCAAAGCATCACAATACACAGTGTAAGAACCTGAGGCGGATGGCAAAACTAACACTGGAGCTGTGGTCAAAGCTGTCTTGAGCTTCTGAAAGCTCTCCTCGCACTCGTCAGACCACACAAATGGTGCACCCTTCTATGTCAACTTGGTCAAGGGCGACGCAATAGATGAAAAACCCTGGACGAACCGGCGATAATAACCCGCCAAACCGAGGAAACTCCGAATCTCTATGGCTGAGGACGGTCTAGGCCAACTCTGTACCGCCTTTATCTTCTTTGGATCAACCTGAATACCATCACTGGACACCACGTGCCCCAGGAAAGCCACAGAACCAAGCCACAACTCACACTTGGAGAACATTGCATAAAGCTTCTCCTCCCTCAATCTCTGTAATACCACTCTCAAATGCTGTGCGTGCTCCTCCTGGCTACGCGAGTACACCAGGATGTCATCAATAAAAACAATCACAAATGAATCCAGATACGACCGAAATACACTGTTCATCAAGTGCATGAATGCTGCTGGGGCATTAGTCAACCCAAAGGACATAACCAGAAACTCATAGTGCCCATATCTCGTCCGGAAAGCAGTCTTCATAATATCTGAATCCCTAATCTTCAGCTGGTGACAGCCTAAACGGAGGTCAATCTTGGAGAATACCCCCTGGAGCTGGTCAAACAAATCATCAATACGGGGCAGGGGATACTTGTTCTTCACTGTCACCTTGTTCAATTGCCTGTAGTCAATGCACATTCTCATTGTGCCATCCTTTTTCTTCACAAACAAGACCGGTGCACCCCACGATGACACACTCGGACGAATGAACCCCTTATCTAGGAGCTCCTGAAGCTGATCCTTTAGTTCTCTCAACTCTGCTGGTGCCATGCGATATGGAGGAATAGAAATGGGCTGAGTGCCCGGCACCAGATCAATACCAAAATCAATGTCCCTGTCCGGCGGCATGCCCGGCAGGTCTGCTGGAAACACATCAGGGAAGTCCCACACGACGGGCATAGAACCAAGACTAGGAGTCTCAGCTCCAACATCTCTCACAAAAGCCAAATACGATAGAAAACCCTTCCCAACCATCCGCTGGGCCTTTAGGAAAGAGATCACCCTGCTAGGAACATAGTCAGTCATACCACGCCACTCAATCCTCGGAACACCCGGTATAGCTAATGTAACTGTCTTAGCATGACAGTCCAGAATAGCATGGCACGGAGATAACCAATCCATGCCCAGAATAACGTCAAAATCAACCATGCTCAACAGCAACAGTCAACTCGGGTCTCCAGACACCCAATAGTCACTAGACAAGACCGATACACATGGTCTACAACAATAGTATCACCCACCGGGGTAGATACATGCACAGGTAAAGCAAGACACCCACGGGTCATACCCAGGTGATGAGCAAAATATGAAGACACATAGGAATAGGTAGAACCGGGATCAAATAAGACAGAGGCATCCCTGTGGCAGACTGAGATAATACCTGTGATAACAGCATCTGATGCAATAGCGTCTCTCCTATCTGGGAGAGCATAGAATCGTGCCTGGCCACCGCCCGATCGGCCTCCCCCTCTGGGGCGACCCCTAGCTGCCTGACTCTCACCCCTAGCTGGCGGGGCGGGTGCTGAAGAGGATGGGCCAGAAGACGAGGGCTGACCCCTCTGCTGAGACTGACTACCACAGCGCCGAGGACAATGCCTCCACATGTGCCCAACCTCCCCGCACTCATAACAGCTCCCGGGTGCTGGAGAATGGGACTGAAGGGAACCCCGCACATCAGAGTGACTGGCTGACGCACTCGGTCTGGAGGAACCCTGAACAGATGGAGCTCGTGATGAACCCTAAGCTGGAAGAGCGCTGAGAGATGGCTGGCTCTGCTGATACCCCTGATGACCTCGGCCGGAAGATGACCCACGATACTCAGAGCGAGCTGACTGAGGAGGCCTAAATGAACGATCTCTGCTCTGCTGGAACTGACCCCTAGATGGAGCACCACTGAAGCTACCCGAACCTCGAGGCCTCTTGGCCTCCTCTCCTCTCTGTCCTGACGGCGAGCCATCTCAATATC
>NW_017671803.1:10402-14741 GCF_001879085.1 Nicotiana attenuata
ATCAAAATCGGAGTCCATTTGACCCCTCAAATCCCTATTTTAAACTCTCTTAAATTCAAGCCCTAAACCACCATTTTTGACCTTTGATTCCTTGATTATTCAGTCCAAATTCATGTTTATACACCATAAAATCAAGCTCTAAGTCCAAGAGTTCATACCTGATAATAGCCCTCGAATCCCTCTTCAAAATCGCCTCAAAGCTCTCAAGGTTAGGAGTCCAAAATGTCACTCTTTCAAAAATTCGCGAAGAAGATGTTCTCACTTAACCTGCCAGTTATTTCCGCTTCTGCGGATTAATTCCCGCTTTTGCGCCTTCCGCTTATGCGGTCAACGTCCCCTCCTGCGGACCTTTCACTTAAGGCGACTTTCCGCTTCTGCGGTCCAACTTCGCATCTGCGGGACCGCTTAAGCGACCCAATGTCCCGCTTCTGCGGAACCTGACCTGGGCTCCTATTTCCGCTCCTGCGAGGCCTAGCTCGCTTCTGCGAGACCGCATCTGCGATCTCCTTTCCGCAGATGCGGAAACACCTGCTGCAACCAAAACCTGCAATTTTCCAACTTCAAATTCCTTCCGTTAGCCACCCGAAATCACCCCGAGGCCCCCGGGACCTCAACCAAAGTTACCAACACATCTTAAAACATTATTCAAACTTGTTCCAATCCTCAAAACACGTCTAACAACGCTAAAACCATTAAATCACATCGAATTCAAGCCTAAGTTTCTTCAAAACTTCCGCAATACGCATTCGATCAAAAACCCGACCAAAACATCTCCGAATGACCTGAAATTTTGCACACACATCCAAAATCACCTAACGGAGCTACTGAAACTCTCGAAATTCCATTCCGACCCTCGGATCAAAATGTCACCTACCAACCGGAATTTGCCAAAATACTAACTTCGCCAATTCAAGCCTAATTCTACATCGGACCTCCAAAACCAATTCCGATCACGCTCCTAAGTCACAAATCATCCCCCGAAGCTAACCGAATCTCCGGAAATCACACCCGAGCCTTCTAACTCAATAGTCAACTTCCAGTTGACTTTTCCAAAACAAGCTTTCCTTAAAGAGACTAAGTGTCTCATTTCCATCTAAAACCAATCCAATTCAACTGGATCACCTCAAATACCGATAATGAAGCATAGAGAAACATAATATGGGAAAAACGGGGCGGTAATTCACGTGACGACTGGCCAGGTCGTCACATTTACAATGGGGTAAGACCCCTCTATTTATAGGGAGAGAGTGACTTAGCCACCAAGTAATAAATCCTAGAATCTCTCTAAATATAGACATTCACCATAAATAACATTCTATTTATAACATAATAATAGTTTTATAAAATATTTACGAGAAATCAGTGTTACTTCATCCTGATCATATCTTCTGCATATTTATTGTATGAATATTTATATAGAGCGTTAAAATTATCCTTAATGATATGAGGTACATGCTCAATATGCATCTTAAATTTCTCTATATTTGAATTATGCATAAATTCTTAATATTTTAAAATTTTAATTTTATAAATATTTTTCTTATTTGTCGTAATTTGAAAATTACTTATAGAGGACCGGTAATCATCTTCATGAATTTATACTTTTTTTTACAACTTAAACATAATTTTTAATATAATATTTTATTTAATTTTTAAAAAGTTTAAACTTATTGAGAAAAGATACACGCGCGTTCTAGTTACTTAAAATATACGTAATGCTTATTTTATAATGTTAAAAAATTAATTCTCCGGAAAATAAAATAAAGGCTTTCGGCATTTTTTTCGTAGTTTAATTTGATAAAGAAACCAAAAGGAAATAAAAAGTTTTAGAAGGAAAAGGAGAGGTGAAAACTTTGCCCTACCTACGTAAACACTAATGAGGCATCCCATCACTGTTCGCTTCAGCCGCACGCCAAGGCGTCCAATGAAGAAGAAGATGAATTCTACAGGAAGAAAACTATCTATTCCTCAAGAAATCATCTATGAAATATTCTCGTAGCTTCCTGTTAAATCTTTAGTGCGTTACCAAATTTTGTAATTCCCTTGCATCGGAATCAGATTTTTTAACTACTAGAATTCCGGAAAAAAACGACCACGAAAAGCGATCAAAGTTGGTCGCTTTTTGACCAAAAAGCGACCAAACACGCCTGGTCCATATTAAGCTGGTCCCTTTACCTTAGGGACCAAAGTTGGTCGCTAATTTGCGACCAACTTTGGTCTCTCAGGTAAAACGACCAAATTTTCCGGGTAAAGAAAATAGCGACCAGCTTTGGTCGCTACAATATTTTAATATTATAATTTTTACGACCAAAGTTGGTCTCTTTATGTAAATTACGTTTTTTTTTATTTATTATTAATCATAAAATAGCGACCAACTTTGGTCTGTGAAGAAAAATATTATATTTTAAAATCTGGAAAATAGAGACCAAAGTTGGTCGCTATACAATAAATATTTTTAATTTTTTTTTTTTGAAATTATCGACTAAGGTTGGTCGCTAACTTCATGAATTAACTTTTTTTTTTTTTTAGTATTAAGCGACCAACTTTGGTCGCTATATTTCCAGAAATTGTTAATTTTCTGGGAAATGGCGACCAATGTTGGTCACTTTTGGTGAATTCTGGGTTATGTAGCGACCAACCTTGGTCGCTATTTCCCAAAAAAATATTTTTTTTAATACAGAAGCGACCAAATAGCGACCAAAGTTGGTCGCTTTTTTTGGTATATTACTGGCAGGAACTGCCTGTTTTGGCAGCTACACCACCTGCCAGCTTACCAAAATTCCTAAATAGGCATTTTATGCCAACAACAACAACAACAAGCAACAACAACAACTAAAAAGCAACAACAACAACAACAATAACAACAACAACAACACAATAACAACATTATAACGAACAAAGTATAAAGTTCAATAGAACTTTATACTTTAAGCTAACCAAACTAATAAGTTAACTGTTATTACAAAACCATTCGAAAACCGATTGTATTTGTCTAGTATAACTAATAAGTTCAAAGATTGTTCTGTACATCATTATCATCACCGTCTGATGAACTTTCTTCACCATGACGGTATCCAGAATGGGCTATTTGTGGAGGATGGGAAGAACGATCACGGGGAAGACGGGTGGAACGAGCACGGGGAATGAGAGCCTTTAGCGATGACTCACGAGACCGGGGAATCGGAAAACTGCCAGAAGCTAGGAGAGATTTGATCTGCTCTTGCATGCCCTTGTACTGAGCTTGCATGCCAGGGTACTGCATATCTCTAAGCCTTTCTCTCTCCTTGGCGGCTTCTAGCTCGGATGTGAGCTTTTGTACAGTCTCCCGCATAGAGGAGAGGCTCTCCCCATCAAGTTGCTCGGCTTGGGAGGAATTCCCTATTCCTTGCATTCCACACTTATAGCGATGGAATTTCTTATTAGGAAGCCCGTATACCTTCCCCCATTTTGGACCGCCAGCAGCCAGCGTCCACATTCTCTCAGCATCCTCGTCCGATAGTTGGATTGGCGCGCCCGACTCATTAGGTGGCTGACTGCATATGAATTGCTCCACTTCTGCTGTGAAGCGACCCTATAAGAAAAATTACATTGAATTACTATTTCAAAATTTATATAAAAGTAAATCAAAATTTTTAATGAAAAGTGAAAACTTACATGTACAGTCGAGGCTCGGCCCTCGACTCACCTTTCTTGGTCTGTCTCTTTCTTCTTCTTTACAATATGAGTCTCCTTGAAGAGATCATCTTGGTTCATCGAATACCCCAACTTTTTTTCCTGAAAACTCATAAATTTTAGTTAATAAATAGAATACATATACTTTGAAAATTAAAATAAATTAAGCAATTACGTACCATTCTTCGTTTTATCGTCCCTAGGCTGATCGCACCTCCAGTGTGCAAGGATCCTCCCTTCTCAGATGCCCGGGCTTTCTTTCCTTTTTCGCTCTTCTGTAAGAACTCAGCGGTAGTCCATTGCCTTTGCAAATCATCCCATAAATTCTGAAGCAACCAGCCAGGCTTCTGGTTCAACTTCCTAGCTTTGGAGAAACAATGGGACAACCGCTTTCAAGCTTTTAGATGGAAATTTGCAGCCACTTCCGCGCTATAGCGGTGTTCCCATACACACTTGCTCTGTATTTCAAAAGTCAAGTATTATATGGAAATATCATATTTAGATGAAAATATCATAAAAGCTATATTCGATATAGTATACATAGCTTTCTTATCTAATAACTATTCAAAAGTTAAGTGCATTAACTGCTTATAATATAGTATATTAGTGCATTAGCTAATATACATATATATATATATATATATATATATATATATATATACACTAT
>NW_017671803.1:15148-70788 GCF_001879085.1 Nicotiana attenuata
TGCAATAGCGTCTCTCCTGTCTGGGAGAGCATAGAATCGCGCCTGGCCACCGCCCGATCGGCCTCCCCCTCTGGGGCGACCCCTAGCTGCGCGACTCTCACCCCTAGCTGGCGGGGCGGGTGCTGAAGAAGATGGGCCAGAAGACGAGGGCTGACCCCTCTGCTGAGACTGACTACCACGGCGCCGAGGACAATGCCTCCACATATGCCCAACCTCCCCGCACTCATAACAGCTCCCGGGTGCTGGAGAATAGGACTGAAGGGAACCCCGCACATCAGAGTGACTGGCTGACACACTCGGTCTGGAGGAACCCTGAACAGATGGAGCTCGTGATGAACCCTGAGCTGGAAGAGCGCTGAGAGATGGCTGGCTCTGCTGATAACCCTGATGACCTCGGCCGGAAGATGACCCACGATACTCAGAGCGAGCTGACTGAGGAGGCCTAAATGAACGACCTCTGCTCTGCTGGAACTGACCCCTAGACGGAGCACCACTGAAGCTACCAGAACCTCGAGGCCTCTTGGCCTCCCTCTCCTCTCTGTCCTGACGGCGAGCCATCTCAATATCACGAGCAATATCAACTGCATCCTCAAAGGAAATACCCAGAACTCTCTCTCGAGTCATCAGAACACGGAGGTGATAGTTAAGTCCATCTACAAACCTCTTGATCCTCTCTCTGTCGGTCGGAACTATCCACGAGGCATGACGGGCCAACTCAGAAAATCTCGCCTCATACTGGGTCACAGTCATGTCTCCCTGTCGAAGCCACTCGAACTGCCTGCGCAGCTCCTCTCTTTGAGACTGTGGTACCCACTTCTCCAAAAAGATAGTGGAGAACTCCTGCCATGACAAAGGTGCTGCACCTGCCGGCCTACGCCGCTCATACGACTCCCACCATGTGAAGGCAGCCCCAGTGAACTGAAATGCGGTGAATGCTACCCCGCTGGTCTCCAAAATCCCTGCTGTCCGAAGCATACGCTGACACTTGTCCAGAAATCCCTGGGCATCCTCGCCCTGAGCACCACTGAAAAATGGAGTCTGGAGCCTACTGAACCTCTCAAGACGACGCTGCTCATCGTCTGGCATAACTAGGACTACAAAGTCCTGAACTAGTGCGACTGGTGCAACTGGTGCTGCCGGTGCAACCGGCTGAGCTGGAGCTGCTCCCGGTGTCTGTAAACCCTGCATAACCTGCTCCGGTGTGTGAGCGGCGGGGGTCTAACTGCCTCCCCTAGCTTGAGAGGTAGCCGCTGTAGCAGTGGCTGAAACTACCTGGGCTAGGCCAGTGCAAATTGATAGTATCTGAGCCAAGGTCTCCTGGAGACCCGGAATCACAATGGGCGCTGCCGGTGCCTGTACAGGTGCTGCTGGAATGTCTGCAGCTAGGGCCTGATCCTGAGCCGGAGCAACTGGTGGAGCAACAGGTGCTGCCCTCGCGACTCTGCCCCTACCACGACCACGACCGCGCCCACGGCCTCTAGTGCCCTCAATAGGTGGTACCGGTGGTCGTCCGCCTCGTCCTGTAGCGCGGGTCCTCGCCATCTGCGAGAGGATAGAACACAGAAGTTTAGTTCTTGGATTCAACAAAGTCGCACGACAAGGATTTCAAGAATGTGAAGTTTTCCTAAAGGTTCCGCAGCCTCTCGAGGATAAATACAGACGTCTCCGTACCGACCCGCGAGACTCTACTAAACCTGCTCATGACTCGTGAGACCTAGTAACCTAGGCTCTAATACCAACTTGTCACGACCCAATTCCCACCCGGTCGTGATGGCGCCTCTCGTGAAAACAAGGCCAGCCAACAGAACAATCAACACTGCTTTTGACAATTTCTTAGCATAACAGGTGTAAACCATAGATACTGATTAATCACAAGTATGGAAATAAACGTAACATAACGGGGAAAAACCATCCCCAAACTCAGCCCGATGATCGGGGTGTCACAAGTCACGAGCTACTACAGAGTTGGTGAAAATACTACAAGTCTGGAAACATAGTGTTAAGATGAATAAAATATGCAGAAGATAAGGAAGGAATGGGGCTGTGGACGTCGACAGCTACCTCGTCTTTCCTGGTCCGCCTGGTCTGGAAGGAAATCAGCGCTCAGGTACGAACTCAGCTGCGCCTGTCTCTGCACACATGGTGCAGGAAGTAATGTGAGTACTCCGACCCAGTGAGTAATAAAAATAAATAACCGAGAACATAAAATCCCACAAGGGCACAAATAATGCTATCTCAAGCAGCAACATCAGAAAACAGTAGAAACCAGTGAAATATAGTAAGGAAATCCTTTGAAAACAGTTAAAAATCAATCATACTCAACCAGTAAGTCAACCATTGTTACCTGACCGGTCAGCCATTGTTACCTGACCAAACGCGTGTTACAGTGCCATTGTTACCACTAGTCAGACATTGTTACTTGACTGGTCAGCCATTGTTACCTGACCAAACACGTGTAACAGTGTCATTGTTACCACTGTTCAATATTTAATCACTCTAGATGGGTACCCGCGCTCACTGTGGGTGTGCAGACTCCGGAGGGGCTCCTACAGCCCAAGCGCTATCAACAAGGCTTGAAAGCCTGAACAGTATCAATACGAGGCCTGAAAGCCTCATCACCTCACTCATCATGCCCTCACATAAGGCCCTCGGCCTCGATCAGTCCAGAAATAGTCAACAGCCCCTCGGGCAACAGTAAAGTAATAATACTCAGCTCAAACAGTAGTTCAAATATCAGTTTAAAACTCCAAGTTTGAGTAAATATGGCTGAGTTCAAGAAACAGTGTAAATCACATGGACTGAGTTCAAATAATATTTCAAACAGTGAGGAAAACAGTGATGATAGTTCATAAAGAGTTCAAACAGTCGGCAATAAGCCCCAAATATGGCAACAAGCCCAAATCATAGTGAAAACAACAAGTCATTGCTAATACGCGGTAAAATATCATCCGGACTGGACCAAGTCACAGTCCCCAATAGTAAATGACCCCGCGCTCGTCATGGAACGCGTGTCTCATCTCAACATAGCACCAAGTTGTGCAAATCCGGGGTTTTCAAACCCTCAAAACATCATTTAAAATCATTACTCACCTCTAGCCGGTCAAAGTCTAGCTCGCTATGCCTTTTCCCCTCGAATCGACCTCCTCGCGCGTCGAATCTGATCAAAACCACAAGAAATACATCACAATAGGCTAATGGGTCGTAACCCAATCGAAAAGACTCGACAAATATCAAAAAAATCACGAAGTTGGCAAAACCCGAGCCCCGGGCCCACTTCTCGAAAAATTACGAAATTCACATCTCCGGATTCCTCGTCTCGCCACGAGTCTATACATATCAAAATCATCAAAATCGGGGTCCATTTGACCCCTCAAATCCCTATTTTAAACTCTCTTAACTTCAAGCCCTAAACCACCATTTTTGACCTTTGATTCCTTAATTATTCAGTCCAAATTCATGTTTATACACCATAAAGTCAAGCTCTAAGTCCAAGAGTTCATACCTGATAATAGCCCTCGAATCCATCTTCAAAATCGCCTCAAAGCTCTCAAGGTTCGGAGTCCAAAATGTTACTCTTTCAAAAATTCGCGAGGAAGATGTTTTCACTTAAGCTGCCAGTTATTTCCGCTTCTGCGGATTAATTCCCGCTTTTGCGCCTTCCGCTTATGCGGTCAACGTCCGCTCCTGCGGACCTTTCACTTAAGGCGACTTTCCGCTTCTGCGGTCCAACTTCGCATCTGCGGGACCGCTTAAGCGACCCAATGTCCCGCTTCTGCGGAACCTGTTCTGGGCTCCTATTTCCGCTCCTGCGAGGCCTAGCTCGCTTCTGCGAGACCGCATCTGCGATCTCCTTTCCGCAGATGCGGAAACACCTGCTGCAACCAAAAACCTGCAATTTTCCAACTTCAAATTCCTTCCGTTAGCCACCCGAAATCACCCCCGAGGTCCCCGGGACCTCAACCAAAGTTACCAACACATCTTAATACATTGTTCAAACTTGTTCCAATCCTCAAAACACGTCTAACAACGCTAAAACCATTAAATCACATCGAATTCAAGCCTAAGTTTCTTCAAAACTTCCGCAATACGCATTCGATCAAAAACCCGACCAAAACATCTCCGAATGACCTGAAATTTTGCGCACACATCCAAAATCACCTAACGGAGGTACTGCAACTCTCGGAATCCCATTCCGATCCTCGGATCAAAATCTCACCTACCAATCGGAATTTGCCAAAAATACTAACTTCGCCAATTCAAGCCTAATTCTACACCGGACCTCCAAAACCAATTCCGATCACGCTCCTAAGTCACAAATCATCCCCCGAAGCTAACCGAATCTCCGAAAATCACATCCGAGCCCTCTAACTAACCAGTCAACTTCCGGTTGACTTTTCCAAAACAAGCTTTCCTTAAAGAGACTAAATATCTCATTTCCTACCAAAACCAAACCAATCCAACTCGATTACCTCAAATACAGATAATGAAGCATAGAGAAATATAATATGGGAAAAATGGGGCGGTAACCCACGTGACGACGGGCCGGGTCGTCACAGTTGACCTCTAATCCAAAGATGCAAAAATTCTTTAAAGTTTTTCTGGAATTGCCACAAATGGACTAACTGAAAATATGAACCCTACATTAAAGCAGAACAAGCCTGATAATTAGTTCCACAAACTCAACTTATCTACTTGTTAGCAAGTTTAGAAAACAAAAGGACAGAGAGACCTAGGCGGATATTACCTCAAGACATCTATAAATGGCCTAATTATATAAAACCTCTCATTCTCCCTATCGCCAACATAATATATTAAAAAAAGATGCATACCCAGCAGGTTACTGACCTTACTATTATGAGGTTATATAACAAACCAATGTCGTCATCATCATCTGTGATATCGACTTCATTTTCATTAGTACTATTATTACCTTCATTCCCCTCATTCTCCTCATGATCACTGATATACTCTACCATTGTATCATCCTCTTCGTCAGAATTTTCTTCGTCATAACCAACTTCATGTTCCTCCAATTCAATTACAGCTGCATCTAGGGTAACCGAATCAACATCATCTCTATGTAGTTGACTCAACATATTATCCGTATCATTGACAATTGAATTACTTTCAACTTTAACATCTTGATATACTTCATCATTTGTTTCGCCATTTCCTGTCTCTGAATTTTGCATCTCTGGCACATCATATAAGTGTCTAATCTTGAAATTTTAGGACAATTCGCCAATTTTCTCCCAATTTCGGATCATCAATATAAAATACTTGCTTTGCTTGAGTAGCTAGTACAAAAGAATCATGTTCATACCAAAATCTATTAACATTGATGCTCTTAAATTTTTTATCTTTTTGCATCCCCGTCTTCTTGCGAAGATCAAACCACTTGCATTTAAATAGCAGAACTGAATTTCCATTAAGATACTCTAACTCAATCATGTCAGTTATAATACCATAAAAATCAATCACCTCATTTTCGTGATAGCCTTCAACAACTAGACCGTAATTTTGACTTTTACGTAGTTCATCGCGTCTTTGAATATGGTACCTAACACCATTTACAGTACACCCATTATACGCACATCAGGTCCTATTGCCAAAGGATATAATTGATTGATAGACAATGGCTTTTCCTTATTATATAATTGCATAATCTACAATGAAAAAATTATTACTTTTAATTAGTAAAGAGGAAAACAAATTAGAATTTAAACACATTAAGATGATTCTTATCTTAAAAAGTTACTTACTTTCCTTTTGAACCATAAAGGAAATTGTTCTCTATGTTTCTCTTCTATATTCGCAGCAGCTTGCTTCATCAACTCTTCTTTATGCTCCCTGTATGCAAAATAAATTACTTATAAATTGTTTAAAACAGAAAATTAACAATAGAGAGAAAAATAACATACCGAAGAAAAGGTTCTACTTCTTCGCAATTATTCAAGACATACCACCGAGCCATATCAAAATCTTTCTTTGGTATGGTATCATAGTTTCCATCTCCAAATGGTCTAACACTCTTTGAGAATATGTCCAGAACAACTTCATCTTTGTTACTAGATCCATCATCATTTCGATCTTCACGATTAAATCTAGTTTCGATGCCAGTAAGATACATAGAGCAAAATGTCAAACATTCATCAATAAGATAGCCTTCTGCAATAGAACCTTCTGGTCGTGCCTTGTTTCGCACATAACGCTTAAGCTTGCACAAAAATCTTTCAATTTTGTACATCCAACGATATTGTACTGGTCCACCATACATAGCCTCTTGTGGTAAATGCACAGCCAAATGTACCATAACATCAAAGAAAGCAGGTGTAAAGATCATCTCAAGCTTACATAATATTAAAATTATATCCTTTTCTATTTGTTCTAAGTCATCTTTTCTCAAAGTCTTGCAACATAATCGTTGAAAGAAATCGCCCAACTCAATCAATGCTGAAGAGACATCTTTATTTACAAATCCACGAATAGCTATAGGCAGCAGTCGTTGTAACAAAACATGATGGTCATGACTTTTGAGTCCAGTTATCTTATCATCATCCTCATTTACACGCCGTGAGATATTTGAAGCATAACCATCAGGAAATTTAACTGATTTTAAAAATTTATAGAACTCCTTTTTTCACTTTTTGACATATTATAACAAGCAGCTGGCATTGTATAACTAGAACAATTATTTTGTAACCATAGTTCTTTTCTTATGTTCATATCCTTAAGATCTTGTCTTGCTTTATACGTGTCCTTAGTTTTCCCTTCAATACTCAGTATTGTCCCCAAAATATTCTCGCAAATGTTCTTTTCTATATGCATGATATCTAAATTGTGTCGCAACTTCAAGCTCTTCCAATATGACAACTCAAATAAAATACTTCTCCTCACTCAATTCAACTCTTCAGGAAGACGTTTTCTTTTCTTATTATTTGGGTGTTTTCCTGGTCTATAAGTACTAAGAAAATCCAATTGTTGTAAGACATCATCTCCTGAGAGCTCTTTTGGTTTCAATCTTTTTTCTATCTTACCATCAAATTTTTTGCTTCTTCTCCATGTGTGCTTAGGGTCAAGATACCGGCGATGATCCATGTAACAGATTTTACTTCTTAACTTGTGTGAAGGTGCATCTTTATTGCAAGTAGGACATGCCATGTATCCCTTAGTACTCCATCCAGATAAATTACCTAATCCATAAGAAATAATATATGCGCACATTAGTTTATATTCCTAAACTATACAAAAATTACTTACAATTAGTATACTAGTAAAACTTATCCAAAATCTTCTATTTAACAATTATTTAGGCATCTTGGACAGTAAGGAGTTTAAGAACTTACCATAAGCTAGAAAATCATTTATGGTCCATATAACAGCAGCATACATCTTGAAGGACTCCCCTGTTGATGCATCAAATGTATCTACACCTTCACTCCATAACTCATTCAATTCATCAACCAAAGGACGCAAATAAACATCAATATCCTTTCCTGGTGCTTGAGGACCAGGAATAAGCAATGACATTAACATAAATGGATCCTTAAAACATTTCCAAGGAGGAAGATTATAAGGAACTAGAATGACAGGCCACATACTATAAGTTGTGCTCATGTTACCAAATGGATTAAAACCATCGGTTGCAAGGCCGAGTCTAATATTCCGAGGTTCTTGGGCAAACCACTGATGATTCTTGTCAAATTCTTTCCACTCTTCAGAATCAGCAGGATGCCTTAATACATTTGGCTCATCAAGACGTTTTTCTTTATGCCACCTCATGTCCTCACTTGTTTTTCTTGACATAAATAACCTTTGAAGTCTCGGCTTTAATGGAAAATATCGCAAGACTTTATGAGGAATCTTTTTATCCTTTCCGTTATTAAGTTTCCACCTTGAAGTACCACAATGTGGACACTCTTGTCTATCTTTACGCTCACCCCAATAAAGCACACAATCATATTTGCAAGCATGGATAGAAATGTATCCTAATCCCAAACCTTGCAGCTGGTTTCTAGCATCATAATATGACTTAGGAAGTGTCTCACCATTTGGCAGTGCCTTTCGTAGTAACTCTAGCAACATATCAAATGACTTATTACTCCAATGATTATACACTTTCAAGTTTAGAAACTTTACAAGGAATGAAAGCTTTGAGAATTTCTGACATCCCGAGTATAATTCATGTTCAGCTTCTTCCAACAATTTGTCAAACTTTCTGGCTTCCTTCTCACGCATATTACCACATAAATTAATACCAGTTGTTGTCTCCTCCGAAAAATTGGCAAATGATCTTCCACTGGCATCTTCTAACATAGCGTTAATTCCATCATCGTTGTCATGTTCTTCATCTTCGTCTCCGTCTTCGTCTTCGTTGTAAATTGCTTCATCTTTTTCTCTCCTTTGTGATTGTTCCCCATGGTATATCCATTGCACGTAACTTCCCGTAATTCCTTTTATCAACAAGTGGTCATACACTACTTCTTGTGTTTGAAAATCTATATTTAAACAGTCTTGGCATGGACATCGAACGTTAGAATTTCGATCAAAGTTTGACCGAATGAGTTGCATAGAAGATTGAACACCCTCAATATATTTTTTAGAGAACTTCCGTTCATGCATCCAATCTTTATCCATGATCAACTGCACAAACATATCGAAAAAGCAAGCTAAGTCAGACATGCGGTTATAATTGAGTTTTAACTAGCTCCTTCATAGTCAAATAATTATTATTGTTTCTCACTTCCTCCGTTAACAAAATCTTTTAATATAATATTGATTTTAAGTTCCTTTAAATTTTTCTATTGCAAAAGGTAAATGATTAGTTAGAAACTTAGGGTAATAAGGAAGAATAGAAAGCACATGAACTTACTATGAAGTAAGAAAGGAAGAGAACGAATTAAAACACGATTGGTTTTGCAACAATGTCTGTTCAAGTACGGTTCAGAGAGGAAACCTTTTTATGTGTCCAGAATTAAGGTTGGACCCATTTTTAGCTTCGTTTTCCCCCTAAAAATTTAACTAACAATAGTGAATGCAACATATTCAAATGATTTATTTCAAAAATTGATTTAACTATCTTGGTATAAAATAAAATTTTAAACAAAGGGTGTCACAAGAAATTGAACCAAACATAAAAGGGATCAAATTGGAGAAAAAAATCAACATTCTTTATTTGATTTGATTTTGATTTTTAGATAGTTAGATGCGTGTTTAGGGTCTTTGCTGGAGTTACATATTCGACTTTAGATCAATGTTTGGACCATGGGAATATGAGAAAGGGTCCCCAAGGATCAAGGGGAGTCTGCCGTGAAACATTGAAGCCTATTTAGTTATTTTTAAGTTTGAGATGTAATTTATAGTGAACAAAGTCATGGTGAATTGGTAATTGAGAGGTGGGGAAGTTTCTGTGCAACTTGTTTCTTTCGTATCTCTTTACTTTTCTTTAAATCTTTGTCAGCATGCTTTAGTTAAACTTTTAATTGTCAAATATTAGTATCACATCTAGGACCTTAATAACAAGGAAAATCAATTCTGTGTCTGCATTATGTATTCTACAACAACTGTTAGTAGTAGTATTTTTAAGGCTCTTAAAATATATTGAGCTTTCTGATATAAAACCTTTATGTGTTTCCTTTCTCTGAGTTTATTTTTGTATAAAAGGACAGTCAGCATAGAAAAATTCCGTCTTGCTGTTAGTTGGGAAGCCATAACTACTCTCCGTTAGCTGTCTAATATTGCTTGTCACATCAATTTCTGACTCTGCAATGTTCTGTCTCACAAAACTCTCAAAAATGGCTGCCTTGACAGGAGTTGGTATAGGTAAAAAGCTTTGTTCCACATACATTCATTACCTTTTGTTGAGCCTGTAATCTAATCATGTCAATGTGGTTGAGGTTCAATCACCCTACACATTCATTATTAAGATGATATTTTAGTAATATTTCATATTATTTTCATATTGTGTAGGTTGTGAAGGAACATGAAGGAATAGAGCCAAATAGGATTGAGTTCTACAAAAGCACCCATTACTCGAGTGAAAAAGGATGGTTATCTCTAGAGGCTGTGACTAACTACATAAGTAATATTTTAGTAACATGTCACATGTATTCATTCTATCTTATAATTAATTTAACTGATGTAATATTTTATGTAGAACAAAATGAGAGATTTGAGAGCTCAGTCTATTTCTGAAGAGAATCCAATGACTATTGATGAAATTGTTGATAATGTACTTGGTACAAGATCGGGATATATTAAAGGACTAGGCTATGGTCCAAAGCCTAATACAACTACAGCAACAAAAAGAAGGACAGCAGAATTAGAGGACGCTCTTAGGAGGGCAAAAGAGGATGCTGCTACTGCCCAACATGGTTTACAAGAACGTTTAAATGTAGCTGAAACTGAGGTAGCAGATCAGCGGATACAGATACAAACATTAACTTCTGAGTTGGGTACTTTAAGGGCACGCCAAGAGGAAATATTAAGCGAAATGAAGCGTCATTTTATTGGCTCATCACCATCAAGGTTAGAAGTACTACATCTTTAAATGATAAATTCAATTATAATTCTTTTTTTTTAAAGCAAAATTCACTAGGCAGTGTGCCTAGGGCTATTTTATAAATATCTAAAAATAAAAGCAAACATGTTTGGAGGTATTACAAAATGTAACAAATAAACTTTGCAAGCTACTACTATCCTAAAATCATACTGAAATCTAGCATTATTACATATGCTAAGTATTAGCCTTTGAAGCCTTCTGAACCAATGTGCATGCATTTTGCATCCATAGCCACTTTTGACTTGTACGATCATATCCATTGTGATTGTTTTGGCTTGTTGATTCCCTTCTTGCTGCTGCAGAAACACTTGATTTGCCCAGATGATATGTATGTTTTCCCATGATTGTCTGCATTTCATGAATTTACCTGTAGTAGTCCAGTCTTCATATTTGAGTCCTGCTATGTGCTGTGGTCTATTTCCTTTGCGGCCAATCTCTATTTCAGCTTCTTGTGTTTTTGCTGCCTGAATTCCTTCCTGGTATGTCCTGCTAGTATTTTGTATTACACTTATGCTCCACTTTGCATTCATTGAGTCTGAAATTCCTGTCCAATCTGGCATATGTCCACTGTTTCTGTTGCATTTTCCATCTTGTTGTTGTGATCTCCATTTGGTAGTTGGTGACCTTAGTGAGCTGATTATTATACTTCATGTGCATTAGTAATATCAGTTTATCTTGCACTGTCATCCCAGTTTATCTTGTACTATCATGTGTCCATGCATTTGCCTCCTATTCCTTCAAGGGAATGAGCACAAAGTGCTAATACCACCCTTTGAAGTTGTAGCAAATAGGAGGAAATGATTTCTGACTTCTCTCCTTCATCAAATACCACATAGATATCGTAACTACTGATCACCATCTCCTCCTCTTGGATTTGATGATCTGCAATTGAATATCCTGCTTTTTGCATCCTTGCCTGACCCCCTGTATGAGTTGATTTGTTTTTTGGTTGTAGGTATAAAACACCCCACC
This sequence comes from Nicotiana attenuata, assembly GCF_001879085.1. Taxonomy (NCBI): domain Eukaryota; kingdom Viridiplantae; phylum Streptophyta; class Magnoliopsida; order Solanales; family Solanaceae; genus Nicotiana; species Nicotiana attenuata. Next base: position 26,682 of record NW_017671803.1, read on the forward strand.
AAATCATTGCTCTTGTATGCTTTAGAAAGTCTCCTTGGTTGCTTGCATCTGAAACCAACCATCCTGCATTACTACATAATATCCTCATGTGCATATTAGTCCTACAGAGATTGGTTATTAGACTAGTATAATTTCTCCAATCTTCCATGCTTGTGCTCATCTTTGCTATTCCGTCTAGGGAATGAGCACAATGTGCTAATACCACCCTTGAATAGTTTAGCAAAAGATGAGGCATGAATACAGTAACTTTCCCTGCAAAAAAGAACACACTGTTAGTTAAAAGCATCAGTACTATGATCATCTCCCAAGGGATTTGATCACAGCACTTTCTGCTGACTTTTGTGCCTAGCTTGATCTCCATATTTCTTGACCAATTCCAGTCTGCTTGAAGCCCATTTCTTTTAAACATTCTGTGCTTCTCTTCTGCATTTTGACTTGTTTTGCCACTTCTTTCATGTGACAGTCTTGTTTCCTTCTTTCGACTGTGTCCATTTCTTGCCATTTTGAACTGCATTATAATTCTTTTAGCATCTAAGTTCGAATGTTTTTTTAATGATACAGCGAAGATTGAGCTCCACCAGATTATCAACTTTGGGTACACTTAACTTCACACTATTTAATTTTTTTTCTCATTTTTATTTATTTGTATCACAATTCATTTATTTGTTTCACCAATTAAACTCTACATCTAACAAGAAGTTGTAGTTTATACCAATTATATTTTATTTATACCATGATACCATAAAGTATTAACTTAAATCTTAATTTTTTCTCTATCTTTTATACAGGCATATGAAGCTAACTATTGGATCAAGACTAATTGCAAGTGAAGTGTCACTGCATTCCTCCACTTCTTAGTCCTAGTTTAGGAGTAATATTTCTCAGTTAGACTTCTATGTTGGACATATTCACTTTAGTTATGTTTTTTTTAATTAAAGGAGCTTTTATTTCAATATAGTTTTAATATTAGTTTTATGATCAATGGTGAATATTTTTGTTACCTTTGATTGTTTTTGTTTTTCTGTTATTACCTTGATTGTTTTATTATGTTATTTCAAATTCGTATAACGACGATCTAAAACAAATACAAATATAAACGTCATCAAACATTTGTTATTAGTGACAAAAAAGTTCACTTTTGTATAGTTTTTAGGAATATCACATTTTCGTCACGAAACAAATTAAATTCGTCATAAATTCACTATTTTTAGTGACAAAAATAATTTATGTCCCAAAATGATCTTTTTATTGACTACGAATCAACTTTCTATTTTTTGACAATTGTAATTGTCACTAATTATCATTACTTATAGTGACAACTTCGTTTTGTCAGTAAAAATATTTTTTTTAGTGACGAGATGATAGTTTTAACTACAAAATTATAATTGTCACTAATTATATATTTCGGGACGAAATACTTTTTTGTAGATAAAAGGTAGTCTTTAGTGACAAATTTACGATTTTTCAACTATGAAACACACATAGCTTTAGAGACATTTGACGCCGTCAGTAATTAAACTAATTTTTTAGAGACGAGGCAGTTTCGTCGACATTAATGCACTTTTTAGTGACGAAATCATACTATTAAGTATGATTTTTTGGTACTTTTTATGACAAATAAATCCGTCATAAATATTACGTATTTGGGGATGAATAAGAATTTCGTATTTAATACTTTATTATTTGGCGACGAAACACAAAGTTGCCTTTATATGTTATTAGTGACGGTGTTTTAGAGACGAAAGATTGACAAAAAAATTTTGTCACAAAAAATCTTTGGTGACGAAAAGTGAATCATAGATGACAAAATAATTCATCATTGATAATCAAATTTGTTGTAGTGAGCAAAACCATAATTTCTAAATACTTACATTGGATTATTATTTATGACATTGGATTATTATTTATGACAACTAACTAAGTTTATCATGTTCACTCTCTAATTTCATTGGCATCTCTTTGTTTAGGAATAAGTCTCATTTTAAGAAAGTTTGACCTTTACTATTTTATATTTTCTATTAGAGTAGTGTGACTATATTACAATTGCCAAATTCCAATGCCATAAGAGATAAATGCTTACACATATAACGAAATAAGAGATAAATGCTAAGAATTGCTTCTAAGAGATGACAATATACAAACTGAAAATTCCACATCTAAATGTTAGCCATCAATTAAGGTAGGGATGGCCTAAGATCATCATCAATCATATGAACGTCATAGAGATGGATGTAGAACTTAAAACTTATGTATTTCTATAATATCTCAAGTTAATATACAATAATAATTAGATTTGTACTCATTTATTTATATTAAGTTGATTTCTTAATATTCATATACATAACATAAAGAAAAGTTACCGAGTTCACGTAAATCTATAAGTTGCACCGTGAATCTGTCCATAAACATCAATTGAACACCGCAAAGTCTTGAGACACCTCATGATCACTCTTCAACTTATTCCACTACAGGAGCGGCAAACAGGTAATGGGATACTATATGGGTGGGTCGAAGACGGGTTAGAAAAAATATATAAGATATTCGATCCGTTCATATTTAATATGGTTAAAAAATAAGTTAACCGACGGAGAATTTCGAATTCATTTGGACACCCTAAAGTCTTGAGACACCTCATGATCACTCTTCAACTTGTTCCACTACAGCAGCGGCAAACGGGCAAGTTAGGTAGAATATGGGCGGGTCGGAGACTGATTAGGCAAAAATGAACATGATTTGATCCGTCTATTTAATATGGTTATAGAATGATTTAACCGACGGATAATATCGAATTTCGACACATTAAAGTCTTGAGACACCTCATGATCACTCTTCCACTTGTTCCACTACAACTTATACAATAGTTGCACCTCAGGTCAAAGGTGTCCCAAAAAATCTTCGATTCCCACTTTGGAATTGACACAATTCATGTGTCCAAAGTTATTCTTGTTCGATTAATTGTACCAATTTGAGGAGCACACTAACCAATTTGTCTCTTGGTTCAAAAACAAGGCCTCGTGACTAGCTAATTCTATGGAGCTAACTATATTGCCCATCAATATCCTAGCTATTTTGAAATTTTAATTAATATCTTGATGATATATATCACTTATAACTTTAAAAAAGGAAAAAGAAAATTATATAATAAAAATATTCATTTAAGTTATATTTTAATCATCTTCCTTGAGCCGATGTCTATCAAAAACAATCTCTCTATCATCTCTCTATACCTATGAGATCAGGGGCGGAGCCACAGTATTGGCTGCGGGTTCGGTCGAACACAGTAGCTTTTGTTCAAACCTTATATTTGTATTAAGAAATCCAATGAATATGTACAAATTATTGATTTAGAATCCAATAACTTAAAAGGATTATAATCCCGAACCCATAAGGTTAAAATCCTGGCTTCGCATCTGTATGAGATTACACTAAGTTTGTTGTTGCACTTCATTCGTTTCATTTTATGTGATATACTTGTCTTATTAATTTTGATTTCATAATTTCTTTGTGTTACTTGTGTTCTTTTGAACTTTTTACACGTTACTTTGACCCCGGGCTCTAATTTTTGATATTGTGCCTCATTTCTCTTATTTTAATTGATCTGTAACAATTTGTCCAACCTATTTTTCATTAATTAAAAAAATTATAATCGAACTAATTTTCTCTTTCTGATATATTCTTTCGTTTTAGTTATTTTTTCAGCATCTTTTATTAAAATGTAAAACGCCGGGAGCCTTAGAGCAACAATAACGTTGTCTGCGTTTGACTTAAAGGTCACAGATTCGAATTATGTAATCATCAGTTACTGATGCTAGTATCAAGGTAGACTTCCTATATCACACTTTTCTAAGGTGCAGCCCTTCTTCGAATTCTACGTAAATACGAAAAACTTCGTGCACCGAGCTGTTTTTTTAGTTATTTATTAAAAATTCAATTCCTATCGAACAGTAAGTACTTTTTTGGGATGTTGACAGTGTTGTCTTGGTCCATATGGGGTCACATGGTTGGCTTACAATTATATAATGCCCACGCCTCAATCTTTTCGAAAAATTCTTTACTTAAATTATTAAAATATTCATTTATCCTATGGAATTTGTTTACAAGATAAAGGAGAAGTGGATCGTTTTTGCGTCAAGTCCATGCACCAACTTATCTTGAATTTTCTCAATCACGTGAATAATTTAGTTAAATTTTATATTTCTGTGGTAGTTATTTCCTGTCAATGTCTTTTGATATATCTTCAAAATATAATTATATAATTTAATATATTATAATGTCATAATTCTCCAATCACATTTCAGATCTTGCAGCTAGTGGCGGAAGCAGAATATTTATCCAGGAAATTCAGTAAAAAAGAAAAAGAAAAATAGTAAACACATAAAGAAGTAAAGAAAATTCAACATCTCATGTACACACATGAAAAAAAAAATTTAACCTTATACATATAATATAATTTTTGGCAAAAGCTTCACCCCTATTGCAGCAACTGAGACTTTAGTAAAGTGGTGAAATTGAGGTGCTAAGATCTTTGACGAGTATTATAAATGAAATAGCAATTTTTTTTCCTCATGTTAGTCACCTATTTTCAACTCTTTTTTACAACCTCAACCGAATTTTGTTTAAATAAGATGACGACATGGTTTTTGTTATAAAATAAAGATTTTAGAATAAATAAACCAAAAATAAGTATAAAGAAAGATTGATGTATTGTTCAACTTCAAACTGATAGATATAATGAACTGAAATTTTTTCTATTTATAGAAGAAACGAAGCTATTGTGTAGGCTGCTACTGCAGTATAATCTGCTACAGTACCAGCTATATATAATCTTTTACGGGGATAATATTTATCAATATGGGGTAATAAATACAATATATTTATAATAGTTTTGAAGTTTTGTCAATTTTCTATAAAAATGTTCCGTCCCATCTGTCACGATCCGAATTTTCCACCGTCGGGACCGTGATGGCGCCTAACATTGTACTCGCTAGGCAAGCCAACGTTACAGGATATCTCACCTTTTTCTTTTACCCTTTTTTTTATAATTAAAACTTAACAAAAATAAATCAGTCAATTAAATGCGGAAGAACACAATTTAAAAGATTATCTTTGTACTAATAACAAAACCGTAATAAATTCCACCCAGAGCTGGTGTCACAACTCACGAACAGTCTACGAATACTACAAATAAGGGTCTGAACAAAAAGTTTACATCTGTCTCGCAAATAGATAAAGCAGAAAATGAAATAGGATAGAAGGGGACACCAATGCCTGCGGACGCCTGCAGGACTACCTTGGGTCTCCGGGAAGCAGTGATAGCAACCAACCTCACGATCAGCCACTAGCTCCAAAATCTGCACAGAAAGTACATAGTGCAGTATCAGTACAACCGACCCTATGTACTGGTAAGTGCCGAGCCTAACTTCGACGAAGTAGTGACGAGGCTATGGCTGGGCATACAACATATACAACCTGCAACAGTTTATACTAAACAGAAAGGAAATACATGATGTGATAAAGCAATAACTGGCATTTAAATAAACTCGGAACCCAGATGTTCTACTAGTATTCAGCTATAACCAATCCTTAAGGGTGTTTCAACATCACAATAATGGGCCTCAAAAGAAAATGGAAACATAATAACAGCTGATGCGGTGCGCATCCCTATCCCAACATATAAACAACAACATTATCAATATTCACCCTTACTCCTCCTTGTTGCCGCGTGCAACCCGATCCCACCTGTCCACCCTGATTACTCCTCAACACATATCACCCTTATTCCTCATGTTGCAGCGCGCAACCCGATCCCACCTGTCCACCCTTATTACTCCTTGTTTCGGCGTGCAACCCGATCCCACCAAATAATCACATTTCACCCTTATTCCTCCTGTTACGGCGTGCAACTCGATCCCAATACATATATCAGCACCAAACACAAAAGAATAAAGACAAGAGTTTCACAAGCTAACTCAAATCCCCACATTACTTATACCTCAATCCACACAATGGAATATAACTACGATTATGAAACTTCACCAGTGAAAACTACTCAGCGAGACCAAGTTGCACCATAAGGCACCAATAAATAAATATAAGCCAACAGGGTAATAATATGAAGCTACGAAACCAATAATACTTCAACAGGAACATCAATAGTTAACATGAAGAAATTAAGTAATTCAATAAAGAGAACAACAGTTAACATGAAGCAATTAGATAATTCAATAAAGAGAACAACAGTTAACATAAAGCAATTAGACATGGAACCATTTATGAGTAAGTTGCAAATAAGGCAGGAAGCAAGATATAGGGAAACAGGGAAAGGAAACGGGCTAGACAAGTAATTTGGTGGCGCATAGGTACTCGTCACCACACCTATACGCGCCACACATGATATCTCACATAGCAAGCAAGTCGGGGATCCCTAGTCCCTCAAGTCAAGGTTAGACCAAACACTTACCTCAAGCCAATGGATATTTCAAAGCTCAACCACCATTTTACCTCTCGATTCCGCTACCAATTCACTCGTATCTAGCCATAATTAACTTAATAACATCAACAAACGCTAAAGAAACCAATTCCAATGCATAATCAAAGATTTCCCATCATTTTTCCCAAAAAGTCAAAAATCGACCCCGGGCCCGCTTGGTCAAAACTCGAAGTTCGGAACCCGATTATCCATTCACCCCCGAGCCCGGATATACAATTGATTTCGGAATCCGACCTTAAATTGAAGTCTAAATCCCCCAAATTTGAAATTCCTAAATTCTACCCAAGAACACTCAATTTCCCATGAAAACCCCTAGATTTTGAGATGAAATCACGTAAAAAGATGAAATAGATTGAAGAAAATGAGTTAGAAATCACTTACCTATGATTTGGAGAAGTTTGGGTCTTTGAAAAATCGCTTAGGAAGGTTTAGGGTTCGAAAATTTGAGAAATGAGTTAAAAATCCCGACTAAGTTATATTTTACACAGTTGCAGGTATCGCATTTGCGATCACATGTTTGCAAATGCGAACTCGCAAATGCGACCAAGGCTTCGCAAATGCGAAGCTTGGCCTGGCCTGCTACCTTCGCAAATGTGAACCATTTGGTCACAATTGCGATAATCCCCCAACCACTGGCGCACCCCAAGGTGAGACACTAGGTCTAATAAAGCCCTTATCAAGCAGATCTTGCAACTGCTCCTTGAATTCTTTCAACTCTAGCGGGTTCATGCGATACGGAGGAATAGAAATGCGCGGAGTACCCGGAGCCAAATCAATGCAAAAGTCAATATCCCTGTCGGGTGGCATCCCCGGCAGGTCTGCAGGAAATACCTTTGGAAACTCCCGAACAACTGGTACAGAATCCATAGAAGGAACCTCAGCACTAGAATCACGAACATAGGCCAAATAAGCCAAACACCCCTTTTCAACCATATGCCGAGCCTTCACATACGAAATAACCCTGCTGATAGAATGACCATGAGTTCCTCTCCACTCCAATCGCGGCAACCCCGGCAAGGCTAAGGTCACGGTCTTGGCGTGACAATCCAATGTAGCATGATAAGGTGACAGCCAATCCATCCCTAAAATGACATCGAAATCCACCATATCGAGAAGTAGGAGATCTACACTAGTCTCAAGACCCCCAATAACAACCACACATGAGCGATAGAAACAATCTACAACAATAGAATCCCCTACTGGCGTGGACACATACACGAGAACACTCAAGGCATCACGAGGCACAGCCAAATATGGAGCAAAATAAGATGACACATAGGAGTACGTAGACCCTAGATCAAATAGAACTGAAGCATCTCTACTGCAAACTGAAACCATACCTGTGATAACTGCATCGGAGGACTCAGCCTCAGGCTTAGCTGGAATAGCATAACATCAGGGCTGGGCCCCACCACCCTAAACCACATCCCTGGGATGACCTCCCGCTGGCTGGCCTCCACCTTTAGCGGTCTGGCCTCCACCTCTAATGGCCTGCCCTCCACCTCTAGCGGGCTGACCCCTACCTCTGGCTCCCTGACCCCTACCTTTAGCTGGATGGGCAGGCGGTGTTGGAATCATGGCACGAGAACCCTGCTGCTGCGACTGAACACCCACTAATCTCAAACAAGCCCTCCGAATATGCCCATACTTACCACACTCAAAACATCCATCTGAATACTGCGGCTGAGGAAACTGAGACTGACCCTGACGGGCCGGCTGACCGCGATAGTAACTCTGAAGAGGAGGTGCTCTGGTGGAAGCTGGCGGTGCACTATAAGATGGCTGCCCTGAAGGAGGTACATAAGACCACGACTCCCTGAAGCTCCATAGGATGCCTGAAGCGCTGAATGAAATGGCCTGGGATGGTGGCCTATACCAGTAGAATCCCTGCCCCCAGATGAGGCACCACTGAACCTGCCAGAATGACGTGGCCTCTTGTCAGACCCCTGACCACTACCCTGAGCTAAAACCATCTCGACTCGTCTGGCCACATTGGTTGCATCCTGGAAAGAAATCACGCTCCCTGTCTCCTTAGCCATCTGCAATCTGATAGGCTGAGCGAGTCCCTTAATAAATCTCCTCACCCTCTCTCTCTCGGTGGGGAGCATAAGAAGAGCATGATGGGCCAAGTCAATAAATATGGTCTCGTACTGAGTGACGGTCATAGAACCCTGCTGAAGGCGCTCAAACTACCTCCGATAGTCCTCTCTCTGAGTGATAGGGAGAAACTTCTCCAGAAATAGCTGAGAAAACTGATCCCAAGTCAAAGCAGGCGACCCAGCTTGTCTAGCCAAACAAAAATCCCTCCACCATTTCTTGGCGGAACGTGATAAGCGAAAAGCAGCAAAGTCGACCCCATTGGTCTCCATTATCCCCATGTTCCGAAGAACGTCATGGTAACTGTCCAAATAGTCCTGGGATCCTCTGAAGATGTACCGCCATAGGTAGTAGTGAAAAGCTTGGTGAACCTGTCCAACTGATGCGGCGCGCATCCCAATCCCAACATATAAACAATAGTATCAATATTCACCCTTATTCCTCCCTGTTACGGCGTGCAACCCGATCCCACCTGTCCACCCTTATTACTCCTCAACACATATCACCCTTATTCCTCCTGTTGCGGCGCGCAACCCGATCCCACCTGTCCACCCATATTACTCCTTGTTGCGGCGTGCAACCCGATCCCACCAGACAATCACATTTCACCCTTATTCTCCCTGTTGCGGCGTGCAACCCGATCCCAATACATATATCAGCACCAAACACAAAAGAATAAAGACAAGAGTTTCACAAGCTAACTCAAATCCCCACATTACTTATACCTCAATCCACACAATTGAATATCACTATGATTATGAAACTTCACCAGTGAAAACTACTCAGCGAGACCAACCAAGGTGCACCATAAGGCACCAATAAATCAATATAAGCCAACATGGTAATCAAATGAAGCTACGAAACCAATAATACTTCAACGGGAACACCAACAGTTAACATGAAGTACTTAAGTAATTCAATAAAGAGAACAACAGTTAACATGAAGCAATTAGATAATTCAATAAAGAGAACAACAGTTAACATAAATCAATTAGACATGGAAACATTTATGAGCAAGTAGCAAATAAGGCATGAAGCAAGATATAGGGAAATAGGGAAAGGAAACGAGCTAAACAAGTAATTTGGTGGCGCATATGTACTCGTCACCACACCTATACGCCACACCCATGATATCTCACATAGTAAGCAAGTCGGGGATCCCTAGTCCCTCAAGTCAAGGTCAGATCAAACACTTACCTCAAGCCAACGGGTATTTCAAAGCTCAACCACTGCTTTACCTCTCGATTCCACCACCAATTCACTCGTATCTAGCCGTAATTAACTTAATAACATGAACAAACGCGAAAGAAACAAATTCCAATGCATAATCAAAGATTTCCCAATATTTTTTCCATAAAGTCAAAAATTGACCTCGGGCCCGCTTGGTCAAAACTCGAAGTTCGGACCAAAACTCGATTACCCATTCAGCCCCGAGCCCGGATATATAATTGGTTTCAGAATCCGACCTCAAATTGAGGTCCAAATCCCCCAAATTTGAAATTCCTAAATTCTACCCAAGAACACCCAATTTCCCATGAAAACCCCTAGATTTTGAGATGAAACCATGTAAAAAGATGAAATAGATTGAAGAAAATGAGTTAGAAATCACTTACCTATAATTCGGAGAAGTTTGGGTCTTTGAAAAATCGCCTAGGAAGGTTTAGGGTTCGAAAATTTGAGAAATGAGTTAAAAATCCCGACTAAGTTATGTTTTACATAGTTGTAGGTATCGCATTTGCGATCATATGTTCGCTAATGCGAACTCGCAAATGCGACCAAGGCTTCGCAAATACGAAGCTTGGCCTGGCCTGCTACCTTCGCAAATGTGAACCATTTGGTCGCAATTGCGATAATCCCCTAGCCCTGTCTCCTTCGCAAATACGAAGAACTGTTCGCAATTGCGAACACTGGCCTCCACAGCTACTCTTCGCAATTGCGATGAGTAGGTCGCAAATGCGAGGCTTGATCTCGCAATTGCGAGACCAGAGGCTCTGCAACAGCACTGAACCTGCAACAATTTTTACCAAGTCTAAAACACTACGAAGCCTATCTAAAACTCATCCGAGCCCTCGGGGCTCTAAACCAAACATGCATACAAGTCTAAAAACATCATACGGACTTGCTCGTGCGATCAAATCATCAAAATAACATCTTAAACAACGAATTTAACACCAAAACTCATGAAATTTCAAGATAGTTCAAAATTTCTAACTTTTCAACCAATGGACCGAATTACATCAAATCGCCTCCGTTTTTTGCCAAATTTTACAGACACGACTTAAATATTATATCAAACCTGTACCGGGCTCCGGAACCAAAATACGGGCCCTATACGAACGAGATCACACACCATTCCATTTCCAAAAATCCTTATGTTTTCTGATAATAGGCTATAATTACGTATTTTAGTCGCTTATTACACTCTAATTTACTGCACTTTAGTTGAGTTTGCACTTTAATCGCTAGTGTCTTGCACTAACTGTGTGTTTTATGCCTTATAGGAGTAATTCCGAGCTATATAGATGTTATGGAATGAATTAAAGTGATTTGGAGCTTTGAAATCTGAGTAAAAGACCAAGGATACAAGCCGGGATCGCGTATGGGGGTTAACGGATGATAGTTAGAGCGAACGAAGAATCGAGCAGGCATATTGTGCACTGTCTAGTAAAATAGATATAACCTTTTGCTCAGAACTCCATTTTAGCTCCACAATATATGATTGGAAAGCTAACTCAAAGGGATACAACTTTCATGTTTTACGTTTTTCCTAATTCGGAATGGAACAGGGTGAAAAATGTGCAATAGCACGGTCGCGCTAGTTTTAGCGCGCCTAGAAACAGAACACTTGTCAACTAGCGCGCCCAGATGCGCGTCCAGGTGCGCGACCGCGCTAGTTAAGCCCGGGAAAAGTGTCCTTTTTCACATTGGAGAAGGTATAATTGTTTGGGCCCAACCCTACTTGGTATATATACATAGGAGAACGTTTTTTAGAGCAATTTTTGACCAAGGAAGAGCATAGAGCCGCCGTGGAGGCCGGGTTTCATCTTTTCTTCCACCAACTTAGTCTTTTTATGTTTCTTTGTATGATTTGTTGTTTTGCTACCATGTCTATGTGGAGCTAAACTTCACGTTCTAGGGTTGTGGTTCTTTCATGACTATTGTTATTCGGATATTGATTTTAATTTCTTAGTTTATCATATTGGTTTATTTATTTAATCCTGCACTTAATTATTTGATTGCTTGATCACCAATTGAATACTATCTACGAATCTTGAATTGAACTCGAAAGTGGGAATTCTAGATTGCATATAGGATTGAGTAGAGCAAGTTCTTGAACCTGGGCCTCGGGGAACGGATTCGCGGTTAGGATAGACATATACCTAATTGCCTTGCTTGGTTGATTTACAGGAATTATAAATGCGTTCTTGTTGATTCTAATTCCATAGACATATAGGAGTTAGGTTAGCTTGAATAGGCGAGTAAGAACTCGACAGATTCTTATGAGCAATATTAACCCTGTCAACCAATAAACTAGATAAATTAGTTAGTCAATTCAATTGAAGAATACAATAGGAATGTTAGATAGCCCATAACCCTAGATCGTTTTCATTACATTGATATCATAAAAATCTGCTCTTTTCCTCTGTTTAAAGTTCATTATTTGTTTTTATTTATTTTAATTAGTTTAGAATCAAATACTTCTTGGTTTAATTCTTGTATAGATAATTAGGATAGTCTAATTTAGTTAATAGTTGATCATAAGTCCTCGTGGGTTCGACATCCGACTTTTAGTCACTTTATTACTTGACGACCGCGTATACTTGCGTGTGCGTTTGGCCGCAACATTTTCGAGCAAACAATTTTCTTCAAAAATTCATTTCTCGGGCTAGGGACCTCGGAATTCGATTCCGGGCATACGCCCAAGTCCCATGTTTTTCTACGGACCCTCCGGGACCGTCGGAACACGGGTCCTGGTCCGTTTATCCAAAATATTTACCGAAGTCAACAAAAATTATATTTTTAAGCCAAAAATTATTATTTCTTAAATTTTTCACACAAAATCTTTCCGGTATAGCGCCCGGACTGCGCACGCAAATCGAGAAGAGATAAAAGAAGGATTTCAAGGCCTCAAAACACGGAAACAGTTTCTAAAATAAAAGATGACCTTTTGGGTCATCACACCATCAAAGCTACTTTACATGGATATTGACATTTTTGTCATGTAATTTGGTGACTTGAGAAGCCAAAATTGGCTGGCCATATTGGTCCCTCAATCTTGGTTTTGGATATCGTAAATCTCTGCAATTGTGACTTATGAGCAGTTGAGCACCACTATTATCTTCCAAAAATTAGGATAAATAGAGAAGAAGAAAAAAAATATTCATAATAATCACAATAGGATATATTTATGTGTATATTAATTTGCCACATTTAAGTGAACCATCTTGAGGGAATAATATTTGTTTGACAAAACAAGAAGATGTTGAAAATTAATAGAAACTAAAATGGACGAAACATCATATAGATGAAGACTTGAAATTGTTAAATGAACTGTTAGGTGGATACCCAATTTTATTGTATCGAATTCATTTGAACTTAGTACTTTTCATGCAAAGCATAATTTATGTATCAAAATTCATTAAAATTGCAACAAATATTATATATAACCTCTCTACTGTCAAACTTCTCTATAACAACCTCGTTTGTTCCGATATTTTTTGGTTGCTATAGTGAAGTGCTGTTATAAGAACATATATATAACATAATTACAAATGTTCCGAGAAAAACTTAGCTTTTATAGTGAATCGTTATTATACAATCAAACCTCTCTATAGCAGCCTCGTTTGTTCCGATATTTTTTTGTTGCTATAATGAACTGTTGTTATAGAGGACATATATTGTAACATAATATACAAATCAGTTCCAAGAAAAGCTTGGCTTTTATAGTGAATGATTGTTATACAGTCAAACCTCTCTATAACAACTTCATTTGTTCCGATATTTTTTGGTTGTTATATATAGATTTTGTTATAGAGAGGTCTGACTGTATATGGATGCTGTTATAGAAAGGTCCGACTGTACTTCTGTCAACTGCTCTTTTAGAATGGCTGGTAATACCACATAAGGACAGATAGACCGTCCACCCAGTCCCGTATCGACGTGAAAATAGCATAGGCTAGCCAGTTTTCAGACTGATAATAGAAAAGTAGCCAGCGTTTGCAAATTCATTGAAAAATAACCACTATTTTGCTGCAACACGGAAAGTTCCAGCATAATATTCTGGAGATTGGTGCACATGTGTATGAACTTCCAGCATATTATGCTAGGACTCCAACACACGGTTCTAGCATAATATACTGGAGATTGGAGCACCTGTGTATGAACTTCCAGCATTATGCTGGACCAGTATATTATGCTGGAACTTCAGTATATTATGCTGGAATATTTTCTGGATTTTGAACATTGTTTTCGTTCAGATTTAACTTTACATAAAAAGTGACTAAATTTCAATTACTTTTAAAATTGTGGTTATTTTTCAGTTACCACTTATAAATTTGGCTATTTTTAAATTCCCCCGCTATCCACTCCTACTAAGGCCGGGCTTTTTGGATAGTTTCGAAGTCAAATCAATACTATTAATTACACTAAAAGATTTAAAAATTAAAATTAATGATATTTTGTTTTGTGGGTTTGAGGAATACTCTTTCCTAGGAAGCTTGCATCCATTTATGCATCACATCCGGTTAGTCTTTCCTTATCTAAATGTCATTTCATATCTTAGACTAAATGGTCTCATTGATTTAGGGGGAAGACATACCTAAATCACATACAAGGATGGAGCTACAGACCGCAAATGATGGTTAGTTGAACATATTCGTAAAATTATTATATAATTTATACAAATTAAATATATAATCTTTTATATGTTCGAATTTTTCAATTTTGATTTTTCTCGGATTTTTGATTTTTTTTCCGGTAAAGTTTTCATAGCACAAAACATGTAATTTGTGCTCCAAATATTTTTTAGTCCTAGTAAAATATAACTATATAATATATTTTTCAAGAAAATAATACAACAATATGTGATAAGTCATAGCATTATACTAAAATATTTATAACAAAATAATAAAATTGCATAAAGCAAATATTATTAATTATACAAGCCATATTAAAAATTAATTTAATCTGAAAATATTATATTGGTCATGCTAAAATAAGTATAGCTAACAAGTACTATTAATTACATAACTAAGTACTAAAGCAAAAGATAAACTGAGTTATGTATTTTTATTATAAATAAATGTAAATTTAAAAATTAGATATCCAACACTATCATCATTCCTAGTGTTGAATTGAATTTCGTTAGTTAGCATTGGTATTGATGTGAACTTGTTTGAGTTATTATATTTATGGGCTATAAAATGTATTTACCATATAAGAATATTAAGTTCAAACTTAAAAAAAAAAATACGTTAAAAGATAAAACTGTGAAAAACTTTAAGAAATATTTATTAATTATATTACAATAAATATTTATACATATAAAATATTTTTAAAATTTGTATAAATGTACTATCGGGTTGGTTGGTTTCAGTTTGACTTTTTAATATGAAAGCCGAACTAAATCAATTATGGTCGAATTTTTTTCCAATACCAAACCAGATTAAGCCAAATTATAATCGAATTTTTTCCGGTTTAACTCGGATTCTCGATTTTGTGCGGTTTATCGATTTTCTTTGTACACCCCTATATGATACTATAAAAGACTTGGCTTGTTTGGTGCGAGGGATAAGAAATATTAATCCCAAGATTAAATTTGAGATGAATTTATTCATAATTGATTGAGATAAGATCGCGGTATAACTAATACCGGAATTAGTTATCCCTGAATTGTGGTGTTATTTTTATCTTTATGGAAGGGTGGGATAACGATCCCGAGATAACTAATTTCGGAATAACTTATTTTCTAACCAAACGAACCTTACGATCTAGGTGGTACCAGTGACAACTCTTAGGGAATAAGTTCATCTGAGTCTAATATTTCCAACACAAAACATAGATATATAAGAAAATTTTGCTATATTAGAATTCTAACAAATATTCTGAGATTATAATTTTTAAAGTATAATAAATTCAATATTAAAAATATTAAATATCAAATTTAAATTTTAATTCCACCTCGGAATAATACCTGTATCCCGTAGGAGTCCTTACATAATATTTGGAGAACAAAGATTATCTCTGCCACGTTTGAGTAGAGTCTTAAGGGAAAGGTATTGTTTGACAATCCAGAAGAGTAGATAGATTTTTTCTCAATTCCCTGCACTAACTTTTGTTGATTTTCCTAAATTACAATAATTAATTAAAATAATGATATTTGTATATCATTGTACCTGAAATTCTCCTTGCTCTCTCCTAGGAAGCTTGTTTCCCATTTATGAATAATGGATATTTGTCATCAATGTCTATCCATATCTATCTACTTCATAAAATATTATTATAATTATTTAATCTATTTATGGTTAACTTTTTATAATATAGTTTCTACTCCCTTTTTCATATTTCAAACGCAATGTAATCACAACGTTGCTAAGAAATTGAAAGTCATCGTCACATCATCACCAGCTGATCGATAGCTACTGATCCGATTAATTCAAATTTACGCCATGTAAGCCCCATTATAAGGAAAAGCGCTTGAATTTCCCCACTCAAATATAACATTGTTTTTAATTGTTTAATTTTTCTTCTCTTTCAATTCTACTTAACAAGTCTCACTATAACACTTTAATTCATATTATAAGTTCGATTCTAGGATAAAGACCAAAAAAAGGTCCTCTTTATTAAAAGATCAAAGGTACGTTAACCAAAAAGCGCATAAAAGAAGAAAAAAAAAGTAAAAAGAAGAAGAAAAACCTTGAATTGACAAGTAAAAATCTTATTATTAGGGTGTGCAAACCGAGCCGAAAAACCGCACCAAACCGAAAAGTCAAACAAAAAAATTAAAATATCCGACTGGGTTTAATTTGATTTGGTTTAGTATTAAGTATAAAACCACAATGAGCAAAAGATGGCAATAATTTTTAAACCCAAATTTATGAAATAGTTTCAAAAATATTGGTTGAATGATTATTCATTGCTTAGTTTCTCTCTAAGCAATTAAATTATTTTTTGTGTAATTAAGTTAATAGTTTCGACCGTGAGCTAAAAATATTTTTTTTTGCCAAGTTTGGGGTACATGTTAATCTAGTTGTGTGATAATCTCATCTTACGTTAGTCCATAACAGTTATCCACAAATATTTATTATTTTTTATCATATCATTATTTACTAATAATATTGCGAGTAATTCAAACATTGATGCATCTCCTATTTGCTTATACCTTTATGCCTCTGCCTAAACTTCATTTCTGACTTTTTCTTTGTCTTTTGTATTGTATACGGTCAAAATCAAGGAGCCTTATTTTGAAGTCTTAAATTGAGTTATGAGTCCGAGTCCGGGCGACTCAAAATGGAGGTCGGATTCGGCTGAAGGACACACACCTCGAGGAAGCAGATCAAAGGCCTGGCACAACCTACATCGAGGGTAGCACAATCTCGAAAACACTCAATAAAGAGCGGGAATTTCTCAAGAACACGTGGATCAAGGCATAAATTAAAGGATAAGATTTGTACGAAATGGTACAAGTCCGTACTAGATTGTTGTACACCTATACCAATAGAATTCTTTACCGTAATTAGGAATGTACTATATTGGGGTTTTCAACTCCTATATAAAGGGGATCCCAATCATTTGTAAAAGGATATCTGATTCTCTGCAATAGAACATTCTACTCTGCTTTTCTTGTTTAACGTGCTCAACAATTATTGTTCAGCTTTATTGCCTTTACTTCATTGTTCATACTTTATTGTTCTTAGCTCAGCTCGAGGCCCCTGAGATAATCGAGCTCTAGGTCCTTATTGCTCTAACAACACTGGTTTGGTTCATCAATTCTTTTTACTCAAGCTTAATATTATTCATACATTTACTAGTATTGAAATAAATCACATATCTTTAAAACCACAAATCATATTTAATTGTTACTCGCATTTTTTGAGGTAAACAGTTTGGCGCCCACCGTGGGGCTAAAGATAATAGTGATTATTTTAGTGCTAGTTTTCTGATAACACACGTTATTCTTCACACTTTTTCTTGTCAGAGATTCTTTGATTTCAGGCTAAGATATGTCTAGCACACAAAACGCACCAGCTCATGACAGTGAAGGACTCGGAGAAAACAGCGGTATAGGGGTCGGCGTACCACCCATAAACCCTGAGGGGATGCCAAATCTGGAGCCCGTTGATATCAGTTCACATAACGCTCTAAACATGCACGTAGGCACAGACCCCGTAAGGAATGCACACAGGGAAGCCCGAGCCGGAGGCCAGGAAATGCGAGGAATGGAAGAAGGAGGAGTTAGCCTCCAAGTGATATTCGAGTTGCTGCAAGCTCAGCATATCGCCATCGCTCAACTTTAGAGTCAGAACAGAACTCCAAACACCGCCGAACGAGTGGACGCCCGACATACGGAACTTGCGCTTGAAAGGCCCGATGAAAATGGCTCGGGGACTGATCCAGTTATTATAAAAACGCTCGAAGAACTGACCAAAAGAATCGAGTCTGGAGAAAAGAAAATTGAAGAAAATGACAAAAATGTGGAGACATACAATTCAAGGGTCGACCAGATACCAGGAGCACCTCCGATTTTGAAAGGACTGGACTCGAAAAAATTCATACAAAAACCTTTCCCCCAAGTGCGGCTCCAATGCCCATTCCCAAGAAGTTTTGGATGCTCGATATACCAAAATATAACGGAACAACTGACCTAACGAACATATTACTTCGTACACTTGTGGAATCAAAGGAAATGACTTGAATGACGATGAAATCGAGTCAGTATTATTGAAAAAGTTTGGGGAAACACTATCAAAAGGATCTATGATCTGGTATCACAACTTAGCTCCTAACTCTATTGATTCATTTGCTATGTTGGCGGACACCTTCGTGAAAGCACACGCCGGGGCCATAAAGGTGGCCACAAGAAAATCAGATGTCTTCAAAATAAAACAAAGGGATGACGAAGTGCTAAGGGAGTTCGTGTCCCGGTTTCAGATGGAAAGAATGGAGTTACCACCGGTCTCCGATGACTGGTCAGGCCTTTATGCAAGGTTTGAATGAAAGAAGCTCGATCGCGTCTCGACAGCTAAAGCAGAACTTGATCGAATATCCGGCTGTGACATGGTCGGATGTACACAATCGTTATCAGTCAAAAATTAGGGTCGAGGACGACCAGCTGGGAGCCCCATCGGGCTCGGTCCATCCTAACAGATTCGCAGCCAAGCCCCCGAGGGACACAAACCGGGGATCAAGATTCAACAAAGAACGGTATCAACCATATGCCGATCGAAGAAACAATGGCCCGAGCCACAACACCTCTCGGAGCGATCGAAGAAGTGATCGAGGTCAAGGTTCTCAAGGACTCATAAGCAAGGACGGGTTCGATAAGCACGCCGACCCCGCAGAGGTCCCTCGATTATCAGAGTACAACTTCAACATAGATGCATCAGGGATCGTCTCAGCTATTGGGAGAATCAAAGATACCAAGTGGCCCAGGCCAATATTGACCGATCCCTCTCAACGGAACCCAAACTTGACGTGCAAGTATCATGGCACACATGGTCATAGAACGGAGGATTGCAGGCAGCTGAGGGAAGAAGTGGCTAGGTTATTCAATGAGGGCCACCTTCGAGAGTTCCTAAGTGGTCGGGCCAAGAATCACTTCAGGGAGAGAGATGCAGGCAGGGAGAATGAGCCTGAAGAACCTCAATATATCATTCACATGATCATCGGTGGAGTCGACATCCCACATGGACCTATATTCAAACGTACCAAAGTATCCATCACAAGGGAAAAACGGACTCGCGATTACATACTAGAGGACACCCTCACATTCAGCGAGGAAGACATCGAGGCCTTATCTCAGCCTCACAACGATGTACTGGTAATTTCTATTCTTTTAAATAAAGTTCAAGTTAAACGTGTTCTCGTGGATCCAGGTAGTTCGGCAAATATAATCAGATCAAGGGTCGTGGAGCAGCTCGGGCTGCTCGATCAAATCATACCGGCATCTCGAGTCTTGAATGGCTTCAACATGGCAAGTGAAACAACGAAGGGAGAAATCATCCTCCCAGTTAACGTGGCCGGAACCATACAAGACACCAAATTTCATGTCATCGAAGGTGACATGAGGCATAATGCTTTGCTTGGAAGGCCGTGGATCCATAGCATGAGAGCGGTGCCGTCGACCCTTCATCAGATGATGAAGTTCCCAACGAAGGATGGCGTGAAAATAGTATATGGAGAACAACATGCAGCTAAGGAGATGTTTGCAGTGCACGACTTGACTCCGGTATCGACACCATCCGCACCAGAAAAGTCAAAAAACAAATAGGAGGCCAAATAGCAATTACAAACCGTACCCTCGATTGAGCCCGAGGGACGGATGATTTATGAACAGGTAATCAAGGACGAAGAAGAAGATTTCCTCACCCCCCGAGCCTTCGTTGCCCCCGAGGAATCGGATGCGACGAAGTCCACGGGCGAAGAACTCAAGCAGGTCGTATTGATTGAGCATCTTCTGGAGCGAAAGGTATACCTGGGGACGGGGTTAACCCCCGAACTCAGGAAAAAACTTATTCAATTTCTTATCAATAACATCGATTGCTTCGCCTGGTCCCACTTAGATATGACAGGGATCCCACCAGAGATAACTACCCATCGACTAAGTATCAATCCCAGGTTCAAACCGGTAAAGCAAAAGAGGAGACCTCAGTCCGAGGTAAAGCATGCATTCATCAAAGAAGAGGTAACCAAACTTCTAAAGATAGGATCCATTAGGGAAGTAAAATATCCCGAATGGCTAGCCAACGTAGTAGTAGTCCCTAAAAAGGGGAATAAACTTAGAATGTGTGTAGACTATAAGGATTTGAACAAAGCATCCCCTAAAGATTCCTTCCTATTGCCCAACATCGATCGTTTGATCGACGCTACGGCCGGCTACGAGATCCTTACTTTTCTCGATGCCTACTCCGGGTACAACCAAATTCAAATGAACCCGGAGGACCAGGAAAAGACTCCGTTCTTCACGAAGTATGGTACGTATTGTTATAATGTAATGCCTTTCGGGCTAAAAAATGCATGTTCCACATATCAACGCCTAGTTAATAAGATGTTCGAACATCAAATAGGCAAATCCATGGAAGTTTATATTGATGACATGTTGGTTAAGTCCCTGCGCGCAGAGGACCATTTGACCCATTTGCAGGTAACGTTCGATATCCTAAGAAAGTACAACATGAAGCTCAACCCCGAGAAATGTATTTTTGAAGTCGGCTCGAGCAAGTTCTTGGGCTTCATGGTGTCGAACAGGGGTATCAAGATCAACCCCTATAAAATCAAAGCCATCGAGGAAATCACCGTAGTCAACAATGTGAAAGATGTGCAACGGTTGACCGGACGGATAGCTTCCCTGGGCCGATTTATCTCGAGGTCATCAGATCGGAGCCATCATTTGTTTTCCCTACTCAAGAAGAAGAACAACATCGCATGTACACCGGAGTGACAACAAGCCTTGGAAGAATTAAAACGGTATCTCTCGAGCCCGCCCCTGCTCCATACTCCGAAGGAGGATGAAATACTCTACTTGTATCTAGCTGTGTCCGAGGTAGCGGTAAGCGGCGTGTTGGTTCGAGAAGAGCAAGGTACACAATTTCCTGTCTATTATGTGTGCCGGACCCTAGGAGATGCTGAAACCAGGTACCCACTGTGAGCACGTGATTTTTGCCCTAAGCAAATTAATTCCAAAAGTTTCAAATAATTGACTTCTTTATTATTTTACAATTTTTGTGAAATTTTTGTTGAATTTTTGTGTTAATTGGTTGCATTTTTCATATGAAAATACAGAAAAATATACACGTGCATTTAGGGATTTAATTTCACAATTTTAGTATTAATTAGGTATTAATTAGATTTAGAATAAAGTTTAAAAGAAAAATTGCAAAAAATAGTCTCTTGCACTTTTAATCATTAATTGTTGCGTTTATTTCTAAATAGAGTTTTAAATAATTTTAGGAGTTTAAATAGTTTAATTGAGTCTTTGTTTGTTTTAGCATTTTTTATAAAATCAAAAAAAGAAAAAAAGAAAAAATAAAATAAATACAAAAATACAAAATATATGATACACAAGAAAGTGAAGAGGGCTGCCCAAGAATTGGGCCCAAATAGCTGAGCCCAAACGGACCTGGCACCCAACCCGTCCAAACCCGGTCCAGTCTCACCCGGTCCAGCACCCCCAAACCCCAAAACGACGTAGTTTAGATGGTATTAATCTCAACCGTTGATCTATTTTGATCCAGCGGTCCGGAACTGACGAGGTTTAGGGTATAAAAATGTCGGAACCCCCCCCCCTTACCCCCTCATTCATCTCTCTCACACCCCACTCCCTTCCCCACCGGAAATCGTCACCCCCACAGCCCCGCCGTATCTCCGCCCCCTTACCACCTTCCGCCGCCGCTCGCCGCCGGCCGGAAATCGCCGCCGCCGGCGGCGAAGCTCCAATTGACCCCAAAAATACACCACGGACTCGCCTTCCTCCCCTCTTTCCAACCCCCATGATAGCATCCTCTAACTCCTAACCAAACTCCTCGGATTTTTAATCTAAAATTCGGCCAAAACCCTACTTTCTCCAAACTCAACCAAATTAACACCATACACTCCCCTCACCCTCCTCATTCCAAATCTCCAAACGATAACCTTCAAAACCTAACCGAAATATTCGAATTTTAAATCTAAAAATGAAACCCTAGTTTAAATTTTTTAAGGTTCTCGACCCTAATATCCTTAACCAGGTGTCTCCTTGTTTAAGACACCTGATTAGGTATATTACGGGTCAAGAATCTTTAAAATGATTCGCGTGTTCGGGATCGAGTCAAGCTTAGCCGCCTCTAAACAGTAAGTTTTTCCTTTTTCTTTTTTCTTTACTGTTTGTTCTATTATTTTTATTTTTATTCCGATTTATATTTCTCTTTGTTCCTTTAGTTTACTCTGATTTTCCTTAAAGTTTTTTATCCTTGATTTGTTTAGCAGTTGATTAGTGTTAGTAATTAATTTAGTTCGTAATTAAACTTTAATCTAAATATTAGTAATTGTTTGTTTAATATTGGTGTTCTAAATTCTGTTTATTTGAGTTAGCATTTTCTGATTGATATAATTAATTTAATATTCTGGTAGGCTTATTGATTTGGTTATAGCTGATAGTTTTAGTATAGTTTGGTAATTTCAGACTAGTAGAAGGGTAATTTGGGCATAGGAAAGGGTAGTTTTATTAGGAGTAGTAATTGTAAAGGTAAGGGAAGGGTAGTGTAGGAATTGTAATGGGTATAGGACCTTCTAGAATAGACTTTAGTGTAGTTTTTAATAAAATAAGTGTTGTTGCTTGGGTAATAAGTCTTAAAAGTGAGGGACTGAAAGCTAAATAAGAGAGGGACTAAAAAGAAAACTAAAACCTGAAGGTAGCTTTAGGTTTTGCCTATAAAAGGCACCTACATTGCCTTGTGCAGCAAGGTTTTAGACCCTGGGAAAATTCCTTGAAAAGTTCAGAGATCTCTAAAATTTTTTTTTCCTAAAGTTTCCCAGCAGTTAATTTCCAGATCCATTTCTGAGTTTTTTGCATTATATAGTTCTGAATTCTAGTTCATTTTTGATAAGTTTAGAGGCTTGAACGAGTGTTTTGATTTGTTCATGTTTGCTGAAGTTTAGAAATCAGTTTTGGGGGGTTAGATTTCAAGTTATCTGTGTGTAATTCTGGGTTTGAAATCACCTCTGTTCATAATGAATCCCCTGGGTGTTTACAAGTTGATCTCTACTGATTTAAGTCTACCATTGCTGCTGATACGTTGCTGACCTCCCTCTCTTCTCTTTTGTTGTTTCATATTTCAGGTACACACCTCAAAACTGTCTTGATATAGTTGTTGAAATAGAAATGAGCTCAGCATATTCGTCTTCTCTGCATCACAATGTTTATTGTATCTTGATAGTTAAAGATATGTATTTAAATGTGAACACTGCCTGATGTAATATAGATTCAAGTTGTAATAATTTGGACTTTGGACGATGTGGGATTGTTAGATTTGAAATTGAATTGATGTACCCCAAAGTAGTACCCTTAGCGTAGCTTAGTTTGATACGTTGTGATAATGCTTTGCGTAAACTAAAACAACACTGATTGTGAAAATCAGCGTATGAGCCTCCATTTGTGTTTGATCAAGGCTTGATAAACGCTCCCTGAACATAGTTGAGATTAAAGCTTCAATGTAATTAGCTTAGTAGAGTAACTGACATAAATTAGACGAGGAATGGGCCTTAAAAAATTAGCTGCTTAATTTATCCAAATTTGAGCCCATTAACCCAAATACTGGTGGGCTTGTCCCTAGTGTGAACTGTCCAGCCCTTTGGGGAACAAATCAGGGCCCAAGTATCCTGCTGAAAACCAAAGCCTGAGATACAGTTATACGTCTCCCTTTCATGGGCCAAATTCCTCAATCACTGTACAGTCCTGGGCCCAAATTTCACATTAGGAATATGGTTATTCAATTTACAACATAAATTGTTTGTCACCATTCCAAGGAAAGCTGAGATAAAAGGGGAAAACACCAGTATACGTACCAAAGGAGCCTATGTGGTACGGGGGACAATTAAACCGCCTCGGCTGAGTGAGCCAGTGGTTATTGGACGCGTACCACAGAAGCCAATACAGACCCCTCTACAGTGCCATGGAACTACCAACAGACAGTGGTCACATACAAGGGCAAAGAAATCTCGGGAGAACTCCCAGGGGAGAACTTTGTTGAGAAGTACTCGAATATACAGGAAGTGAACAATGCCGCTCGAAAGCGTTTCCCACCCAAAAGGCCAGTGAGTGCTGAAGAGGCAGAAGCTTTCTTCCAGAAAATGAAGATGCCTGACTATGAGACAGTGGATCAATTAAGAAAGTACCCTGAACAGGTGTCCCTGCTCTCGTTGGTGACAAAATCCTCCGAACATCAGAAGATCTTGATGAAAACTTTGAATGAGGCATACGTGCCAATTGAAACTTCAGTCGAGCAGCTCGAAAGGATGGCAGAAAGGTTTTTTGCCAATCAACCAACTCCTTTTAGTAAGAATGACTTGCCCTCCTGAAGGCGCAGCCCACAACAAAGCCTTGCATCTGACGTTAAGTGTGAGGTTACTATGTCAATGAGTCATGGTGGATGGGAGGATCGGGGTTGACATCTGCCCACTCTCCACATTGCAGAGGATGGAGATGGGACAGAAAAGATTCGCCCGAATAATGTTTGTGTAAGGGCTTTTGATGGTATTAAGAGGATACATCGGTGAAATGAACTGATATTGACCATAGGCCAGTAGACTTCGAGGTGACTTCCAGGTATTGGACATGGATACATCTACAACTTCCTTCTGGGAGAGCCCTTGGATCCATGCTGCGGAGCTGTGCCTCCACCTCCACCAAATGGTAAATTCGAGATGAAGTCAGGAAATCGTGGTCCACGGAGAAGACGAGCAATCTATCTACGTGATCCATCTATCCATGTTTGGAGGCAAGGGAAGGAAGTGAGCATATTGTTTCACAGCCTTTTGAGTTGTGGTAGCAGATCAGCACGAGG
Source organism: Nicotiana attenuata (assembly GCF_001879085.1). Taxonomy (NCBI): domain Eukaryota; kingdom Viridiplantae; phylum Streptophyta; class Magnoliopsida; order Solanales; family Solanaceae; genus Nicotiana; species Nicotiana attenuata. The sequence continues at coordinate 52,026 of NW_017671803.1, forward strand.
AGGAAATCCTTGTCCTCAGCCTTTCCTGTCTAACGCTTCAATCATGGTGGCCAGAGAAATGATTAGACAGGTTTCAGGCCAGGAAAAGGGTTGGGAAAACCTTACAAGGAATATCTGAGCCAGTAACTCTACCCGCAACAGAAAAGTTCTTCGGATAGGTTCCACCCTACCAGATGAGAAAATGGGCTGAAGAAAGAAAGAAGAAGGATGGTCTGCCAACAGCCATTGCCATCTTAGATACTTTTGTCAAAGACCAAGTATGGCAAAGAAAGGATGAGAGTTGTTCACATTGAGGAAATCAAAGAATATGTGGAGTTATGAGAAATGCTTTATGAAACCAACATGGTTCATAGGAGAAGGGACTAGCACCGCTGAAATGCTCTATATGGGACCAGATGCTAAACTCCAAAACTGGAAGGCTACGCCATTCCCGATAGGCGGGGTCCCGGTAGACTAGCCCTGCCACCTTTTCTATCTCGAGTTATTTCAGGGTGTAGCTCGGTGTCTTTTAGTTTCTGTTTTTAAATTCCTGAAATGTAAACCCTGTTATCTTTCCAATTCCAAGAAATGAAATCAATATTTCATCTTCCATCTTTCTTTTCTTCTAATTTTGATTGTTTTTCTTTTTCATCTTTTCTTTTAGTTATAATAATGCAGCTTTAAATAACATGACATGCTTGCGGACTCCATCCCGGACTCAAACACGCTGTTTAATTGTGAAATAATGAATCAAGAACCGGAATATGATGAGAGGAGGCTTTTAGGGAGATAACCGAGAATTGGAACAATTTTGAGAACAAACCTAAGCCAAACCTGAATGACACTGAACCGGTTAATTTGGGAACGGCCGAAGAAATAAGGGAAACCAAAATAAGCATTCACACAGATCAACACACTCGAGATGCAATATTCAGCTCCTGTTCGAATTTAAAGATGTGTTTGCTTGGTCGTATGACGAAATGCCAGGACTAAGTATGGACTAGTGGTGCACAAATTGCCATCTACCCCGATTGTCCTCCAGTACAGCAAAAGCAAAGGAAGTTCAAAACTGATATCGTGATAAGATCAAAGAGAAGTCACAAAACAGTTAAAGGCGGGGTAATTCGAGTGGTCCGATATACCACGTGGTTGGCAATGTGGTCCAGTACCAAAGAAAGACGGGAAAACCCGGTGTGTGTAGATTACCGAGATTTGAACAGGGCAAGTCCCAAAGATAATTTCCCGTTACCTAACATTCACATCCTTGTTGATAACTGCGCCAAACATGAAATACAGTCTTTCGTGGACTGTTACGCAGGATATCACCAAGTGTTGATGGATGAAGAGGATGCCGAAATACAGCTTTCACACACCATGGGGAACCCACTTGTTATCGGGTCATGCCGTTTGGGCTAAGAATGCTGGGGCAACTTATATGAGGGCTATGACCACCATCTTCACGATATGATGCATCAAGAAATAGAGGTGTATGTGGATGATGTAATTCGTTAAGTCACGAACTCAGAAGATCAGTTCGAGATTTGAGAAAGTTCTTTGAACGGTTGCGCAAGTATGATCTGAATTGAATCCAGCTAAATGTGCTTTCGGAGTCCCATCGGGCAAGCTCTTGGGTTTCATAGTCAGCAGGAGAGGTATTGAGTTGGATCCAACAAAGATAAAGGCCATTCGAGATTTACCTCCTCCAAGAACTAAGAAGGAGGTGATGAGTTTATTGGGCAGGTTAAACTATATCAGTCGTTCATCGCTCAATTGACTACCACTGTGAGCCCATATTCAAGTTATTGAAGAAAGATGCGGCATCAAGTGGACGTCGAATGTCAAGAGGCCTTCGATAAAATCAAGGAATATTTGTCAACCTCCAGTATTGGTCCCACCAGAGAGGGACGACCTCTCTCTTGTATCTGACAGTGTGAAAATTCTTTTGGCTGTGTCCTCGGCAGCACGACATAACGGAAGGAAAGAGCAGGCAATTTACTAATCTAAGCAAGAAGTTTACTGGCTACGAGGCCAAATACACCTTGTTGGAAAAACATGCTGCGCTCTGACGTGGGTTGCCCAAAAGCTGAGACATTATCTTCAAGCCCATACCACCTATCTAATAACCAGGTTGGATCCTTTGAAATACATATTCAGAAACCGATGCCCACTGGGAGTTGGCAAAATGGCAAATCTTGCTCACTGAATTTGACATAGTCTATGTTACTCGCACGGCATGAAAGCCCAGGCTTTGGCGATCATTTGGCTGAAAACCCGGTCGACGAGGAGTATCCACCGTTAAGCACCTATTTCCCGATGAAGGAGTAAACTGGTGGAAGCCATCTCTGAGGACACTCGTGCTTGGAAAATGTTCTTTGATGGAGCAGTAAATGCGAGAGGTGTAGGTATTGGGGCATCTTGATATCACCCAATGGCTCAGCACTACCGGCTACAGCCAGGCTCCGTTCTTTTGCACAAACAATACAGCTGAGTATGAAGCCTGCATCATGGGCATGAACATGGCAATTGACCAAGATGTTGAAGATTTATTAATCATGGGGACTCTGATTGATTATCCGACAAGCCCAAGGAGAATGGGAAACTCGAGAATGTTAAGCTCATTCCTTATCGACAGCATGTGGAAGATCTCACCAAACGCTTAGTCGGTAAGAATTCAGGTATATCCCTCGGTGTCATAATGAACTAGCCGATGCACTTGCCACTCTAGCTTCAATGTGTGCCTTACCCAGGCAATGCCCATATTGACCCTTAGAGATTCAAATCAAAGAAAAGCCGGGTATTGTAATGCGGTTGAGGTGACAAGTGGTCAGCCCTGGTATCATGATATCAAGAGATTTCTGAAAACACAGGAATACCCTGAGCAGGCCACCGGAGATCAGAAAGAAACCATTAGACGACATGCGAGTGGTTTCTTTTTAAGTGGTGATGTTTTGTATAAAAGACCCCGGACCTCAACTTGCTAAGATGTGTTGACGCCGAGAAGCGGAAGAATTATGCATGAAGTGCACGCAGGATGTGTGGACCTCATATGAATGGTTATGTGTTGCAAAGAAAATTTTGCGAGTCGGGTATTACTGGATAACCATGGAGAAGGACTGTTTCAGTTTGTTCGGAAAGTGTCATCAATGCCAGGTGCACGGCGATTGATTCATGCACCTCCGACAGAACTCCATCCGATGTCAGCACCTTGGCCGTTTGTGCTTGGGGCATGGATGTCATTGGGCCATCGAGCCGAAAGCTTCGAATGGGCATAGTTTATACTGGTAGCAATGACTATTTCACAAAATGGGTTGAGCCATCACTCTCAAGTCAGTCACCAAGAAAGCGTGGTAGACTTTGTGCACTCCAATCTCATTTGCCGCTTTGGCATTCCTGCAATTATTATTAACCGAAATGCAGCTAACTTGAACAGTCGCCTGATGGAGGAGGTATGTGAACAATTCAAGAATAAGCATAGAAACTCAACTCCTATCGGCCAAAAGCCAATGGTGCTGTGAGGCAGCAAATAAAGAACATCAAGAAGATTTTGAGAAAATGATTCAAAGCTCCCGGCAATGGCATGAAAAGTTACCTTCGCATTACTTGGATATCGACCACAGTACGTAATCAATTGGAGCAACACCGTACTTGTTAGTTTACGGTACTGAAGCAGTCATACCTGCAGAAGTGGAAATTCCTTCACTCCGGATAATCGTTGAGGCGGAGATTGAGGACAGTGAATGGGTTAAAAACCGACTAGAGCAATTGTCATTAATTGATGAAAAACGGATGGCCGCGGTTTGTCACGGACAGCTGTACCAACAAAGAATGGCCCGTGCTATAATAAGAAAGTGCGTCCCAGGAATTTTGAAGTGGGACAGCTGGTACTCAGACGCATTCTCCTCATCATCAGGAAGCAAAAGGGAAGTTCGCCCTAATTGGAAAGGTCCATACATCATCCGAAAATATTGCCAAGAGGAGCACTGTATCTGGGAGACATCGAAGGGAATGATCCTGAGACAGCAGTAAGCAGATGCGGTAAAAGGTACTAGTCTAATCCTCATTCGCGATGGCTTTTGTGCAATTGAGATGACGAAGGCTTTTCTTCTCGCTATCCAAACACTATCAACCCTTGTAAACCCATTTGAGCCGGTTACTCTCCTTTGGCTACCCTCTTTGGAACCCGAAAGTACAAAAGAAAAAAAAGAAAAAAAAAAGAAAAAAAAAGAAAAAAAAAGAAAGAAAAATATAAGAAAAAAAATAGAGAAAGAAAAAGAAAAACAAAAACAAAACAAAAAACACTAAAAACAAAAGTTCTTGAACTACGTTTGACTTGATCCGAAAGGGTACGTAGGCAGCCTCTCTCTGGGGTTCAGTCACCAAACAAAAATCCCAATTTCCCAAAAAATGAAACTGGGGCAGATAATATAATGGTTCGGCCATGAATCCGCCGAAATGGTTCCAAAGTTGTAGTTCCACCCAAAATCCTTTTTACCCAAACCTTGTCCAAGTCCCTCCGATCAATTGGCAAGGCAGGGAAGGGCAAACATCTGTTGAAATCTGACAAAATGCAATGAGAGAAATAGAGAGAGTCTTATTGGTGAAAACCTTCGGCCCATAAGGCGATGGTGAGTAGAGAAATAAAAATGAGAGAGTCCGCTTGTGTAAAACTGAAAGAGCACATCGGGCGCGGTGAGAAGAGAAATAAGAGAGGTCGATTGGCGAAAACCCGCAAAGGGCGCTGTCGGCCGAAAAGAAGACATCTCGCCACTCAAAGAGTCCTGCAAGGTTCCCTGGTTTTGAAATACTGATTATGGGTTCACGAGAAGCCAAAAGTTTTGTGGGTCGGCATCCAGTCCAAGAAGCATGTCATGATTCATTTAAAGCCACATGCACACCCCAGATAAGTCCTTCTTTTCCCCGAAAGGGATGCTTCTCTTTTACACTCATCTGTTTGCCTTTCGGCATAACTTCTCTTTGAATCCTTTCGGTTTAACTCTGATTCCGTAACTAACGCAAAGAAAAGGTGGCAGAACCGGTTTCACAGGGCTCCGCTCTGTCAGAGTCAAAGAAATACCCAGCCTCAGCGAGTGCGTCAGGCCCATCTCGACTGACATGGGTGTTTAATGCTTTAAGCAAAAAACATTGAAAAAGGGAAGTCAAGCAAAAGTCCAAGACAGAATAAAGTGAAAAGGCTAGAGCCCATACGGGCGAGTTATCATGAAGTCCTAAAGGTTGAACCCGGTCAGTTTTGAAAAAGATTCACCTCAAGGCAACGAGCAGCAAAGTTCTCAACGGAAATGGGGCCGGGATCAAGCAATTGAGATGATCAAGGCCACAAAACCAACCACCGTTTCAAACTAACAAATTGCTCTTTGTTGAAACAGGTTTAATTCAAAGCAACCATGCAAGAACAGGTGCAGTCCAAAAGGAAATGAATGCGCGAGCGCTGAAACAGCTTTGCAGCAGGAAACGACCAAAAAGGAAGTTTCCCCCCCAATTCTTTAATGCATTTGCTAAATAAAAGGAAAACATAAAAGAGGAAAAACAAAAGAGAGAAAAAAAAAAGAGAAGAATAAAAATGAAAATCCAAAAAAAAAAAGAAAAAAAAAAATCATGGTAAGCTAGGATCCCATTCCCTAAATATCCCGGAAACAAAAAAACGAGCAAGTGGAGCCTTTTCTTTCAAATCCCGGAACAAAAACCGAGGATCTCCCGGCACAAAAACGTGGAGCTTTTTCTTTCAAAATCCCGGAACAAAAACCGAGGATCTCCCGGAACAAAAACCGGGAGCTTTTTCTTTCCAAATCCCGGAACAAAAACCGAGGATCTCCCGGAACAAAAACCGTGGAGCTTTTTCTTTCCAAATCCCGGAACAAAAACCGAGGATCTCCCGGAACAAAAACCGTGGAGCTTTTTCTTTCCAAATCCCGGAACAAAAACCGAGGATCTCCCGAACAAAAACCGTGGAGCTTTTCTTTCCAAATCCCGGAACAAAAAGAGGATCTCGGAACAAAAACCGTGGAGCTTTTTCTTTCAAATCCCAAACAAAGACCGAGATCTCTCTACACATGCCGATCGATCTGTGTCACAGCTAACTCACGAAATTTTCCTAGTGAAAACTGGGGCAAAAATTTCGTTCGTTTTGTTGTTTTGGTATCTAAGCAGGTAACCTCAAGACGCAAGGTGTGAGATGACCAATGGAATAATCTCAATCCGAATCAAAGAAAAGAGAAAAGAACAAAAAGATAAACTCAAATGTGAGACAAGCAAGGGCGCGGATTGCTCAAAATTTGATTGAAGTCACAAGCTCCGTTGCCTGTTTTGACTCAATGCTGCAGAAAAGTACACATCACAACTTGGAGCATCAGATTCAGATCGAGTCCACAGCAAATCACTAAGCTCAAGATCAAGTCAAGAGATTATAAATAGGAATCTTGTAACTCCATAGTTGATAGCTTAGCTAGCTTAGCTTTTGATTTTCTTTTGGTGTAATAAGGAGGTCAGAAGCAGTAGCAGCAGCAACAGCATGAGATCACAGCTCCTGGTAGTCCCAGCTACCAAATTTTCCCGAACTACACTGACCTGATTCCTGTTTAGCCAAGGATATGTAGGCAACCTCAGAAGCAGGGTCGGTCAACTTTCAAGATGCTTCACACGGATATGCGAGCGGCAAAAATCGCTCATTTCCGCTCACTTGTCTTTGCACGAAAACCCTTCGTGTTTCCGAGCAAGAGGGGCAGCTGTGAGCACGTGATTTTTGCCCTAAAGCAAATTAATTCCAAAGTTTCAAATAATTGATTTCTTTATTATTTACAATTTTTGTGAATTTTTGTTGAATTTTTGTGTTAATTGGTTGCATTTTTCATATGAAAATACAGAAAAATATACACGTGCATTTAGGGATTTAATTTCACAATTTTTAGTATTAATTAGGTATTAATTAGATTTAGAATAAAGTTTAAAAAAAAAATTGCAAAAAATAGTCTTTGCACTTTTTAATCATTAATTGTTGCGTTTATTTCTAAATAGAGTTTTAAATAATTTTAGGAGTTTAAATAGTTTAATTGAGTCTTTGTTTTGTTTAGCATTTTTTTATATCATGATACGTAGGCAATCTCCATAGGATTCGACCGTAACCCTAAAAAAAAGAGAAAAATAAAATACGAGGGAAGGAAATAAAAGAAAAACAAGAGAGGAAAAGAAACGCAAAAAGAGAAAATAAGGAATCGAGAGAAAGACCATGGCAAAAGAAAAAGGAAAAGCAGAAAACGAAAACAGAGGGAAAGGAAAAATGAGAGAAAAACAAAAGAGAAAGAAAAGCAAGCAAAACAAGGAGTGAAAATCAAAGAAGAGAAAAGAAAAGCCGGGATGACACATGCAACCAGTGCAAACATGTAGACATCCATTTAACTGTATAGGTGCATCACACCCCAATGTGCGATTACCTATCTGTTACTTGTCTCAAACTAACCGTGTGTTGCTGTCAATTCCAGCCTAGCTTTTAGAAACGGTGGTTGGTTGTGGTAAGCTGGCCTCGCATCAATACTTTACCAGATCGAAAGGAAGTGTGGAAATGTCTACAGAAATGACTTTGCCCGCAGTCCCCATTTCTGAAGATAGCCCCATCTCGGGGGTCCCGGCCTCTGAATCTTTTACAGCTGAAGAAAATCGAATCTTGCGCCTGCGACTGATGGAAATGTGGGATGCTTGGAACAATGGAAAGGAACCCCCAAGCAATATTCCCGGATTCCCAGAGTTATTCCCTAGAGCTGGAGGTGCTACCACGGTCCCTATCAGTCACCCTCCTACCCCTTTTGGGCAACCTACCATGACCGCTCATTTCGTTGGAATGCCTTCTGAGGTTCGCCCCCAGGTGTTCCCAGCGGGAGCAGCTCCTAACATCTTCACTGCTCCACCATGTCCTGCTACAACACAACCTTCGCTGCCAAGGCCTGCCTTTGATCCCTCAGCATTCACATTCCAAAACCCTGTATTTCCGTCAGATCCTCCTCAATATCCCACATATAATTACTCTCAGCCACCCCCATACGAGCTTACACCAGGGCAGGACAAAACCCCCAAAGACCCAGAGCAGGATGAAATGGCAAAGAGAATGAGAAGCCTCGAGCAGAGCTTGAAAAACATGCAAGGATTGAGCGGGCAAAAGAGTGTCTCATACACGGATCTATGTATGTTCCCTCATGTACACTTGCCGTCAGGGTTCAAAACACCAAAATTTGAGAAGTATGACGGACACGGTGACCCCATTGCTCACTTAAAGAAGTATTGCAACCAGTTACGGGGAGCCGGTGGCAAAGAAGAGCTGTTGATGGCATATTTTGGAGAAAGCTTGGTTGGTATCGCTTCAGAATGGTACATGGATCAAGATGCCTCGCGTTGGCATATTTGGGATGATCTGGCCCGAGACTTTGTTCGACAATTTCAGTACAACATAGACATCGCGCCGGACAGGAACTCTTTGGCAAATCTTAAGAAGAAGCCTTCAGAAAGCTTCCGTGAATATGCAATTAAGTGGCGTGAACAGGCGTCGAGAGTGAAACCTCCAATGGATGAGGTAGAGATGGTTACTGTTTTCCTCCAAGCCCAGGAAGCAGACTATTTTCAGAATATGATGTCCGCCATGGGTAAACCTTTCGCCGAGGCAATAAAAATCGGAGAGATGGTAGAGAATGGGTTAAAAACGGGTAGAATCTTGAGCCAGGCAGCCATAAGAGCCACCTCCCAAGCCATCCAAGGCGGGTCTGGAGGAATGGCCAAAGGCAAAAAAAAAAAGAAGAAATAGCGATGGCGGCATCAGGAGAAAGAAGGTATCGGGCTCCTAGACCGGTGTTCTCTGAAAGAACCCCTCAACACTACTACCCTCATACTGGTACCTATGCTCCTGCACCTTATGCGGTCATGAATGCACAACCTTTTGGCCGACCGTAGCCACAAGTTAACCGAAATCCACCCCCATTCCAAAGAAATCAACCTCCTTATCAGAACCAATATAATCCCCGACCACCGCAGAATAACTTTCGTCCCCGAGAAACGCCCAGGAGACAAAATTTTACGCCAATCGGTGAGCCTTATTCCAGTTTGTTCCCGAAACTCGTCCAGATGAATTTGCTGCAGCCTATTCCCCAAAACAGGCAAAACCCGGAATCTTCATCTTATCAACGAGGGGTCCATTGTGCTTACCATTCAGGAGCCGAAGGGCATAGTACTGATAACTGCTGGACATTGAAGAAAGCTGTGGAAGATTTGATCGAACAAGGGAAAATAGTGTTGAGGGATGAAGAAGCCCCGAATGTGACTAATAACCCGTTGCCTGCCCACAACAATGGGCCGGTAATCGGTATGATTTGTGAAGACAGGGAGTTTGACCCGGCTTTGAAAGCCATAATTGCTATTGCTGATTCAGAAAAGAAGCCCAAGGTACCCCCGAAGCAAGGAAAAGGGGAGAAGAAGAATGAAACTGTCAAAACTGAGCTTGAGAAGAAACCTGAGACAAAAGTAGAAACAGGCTCTCCTAAGAATGGAATTCTCTATGTTCCGCGAGGACACCAAGAAAAACCGTTGGTTGTCGCTGTTCCAAGAAAAGCTGAGGTAAAAGGGGAAACACCAATATACGTACCGAAAGGAGCCTATGTGGTACGGGGGACAATTAAACCGCCTCGGCTGAGTGAGCCAGTGGTTATTGGACGCATACCACAGAAGCCAATGACAGACCCCTCTGCAGTGCCATGGAACTACCAGCAAACAGTGGTCACATACAAGGGCAAAGAAATTTCGGGGGAACTTCCAGGGAAGAACTCTGTTGAGAAATATTCGAGTATACAGGAAGTAAACAATGCCGCTCGAAAGCGTTTTCCGTCCAAGAGGCCAGTAAGCGCTGAAGAAGCAGAAGCCTTCTTCTAGAAAATGAAGATGCCTGATTATGAGACAGTGGATCAATTAAGGAAGTACCCTGAACAGGTGTCCCTGCTCTTATTGGTGACAAAATCCTCCGAACATCAGAAGATCTTGATGAAAACTCTGAATGAGGCATACGTGCCAAGTGGAACTTCAGTCGAGCAGCTCGAAAGGATGGCAGAAAGGTTCTTCGCCATCAACCAACTCTCTTTTAGTAAGAATGACTTGCCTCCTGAAGGCGCAGCCCACAACAAAGCTTTGCATCTGACCGTCAAGTGTGAGGGTTACTATGTCAAACGAGTCATGGTGGATGGAGGATCAGGGGTTGACATCTGCCCACTCTCCACATTGCAGAGGATGGAGATTGGGACAGAAAAGATTCGTCCGAATAATGTTTGTGTAAGGGCTTTTGATGGTATTAAGAGAGATACCATCGGTGAAATTGATTTGACATTGACCATAGGCCCAGTAGACTTCGAGGTGACCTTCCAGGTGTTGGACATGGATACATCTTACAGCTTCCTTCTGGGGAGGCCCTGGATCCATGCTGCCGGAGCTGTGCCTTCCACTCTCCACCAAATGGTAAAATTTGAGTACGAAGATCAGGAAATCGTGGTCCACGGAGAAGACGAGCAATCTATCTATCGTGATCCATCTATCCCATGTTTGGAGGCAAGGGAAGGAAGTGAGCATATTGTTTATCAAGCCTTTGAGATTGTGGTAGCAGATCAGCATGGGGAAGGAAATCCTTGTCCTCAGCCTTTCCTGTCCAACGCTTCAATCATGGTGGCCAGAGAAATGATTAGACACGGTTTCAGGCCAGGAAAAGGGTTGGGAAAAGCCTTACAAGGAATATCTGAGCCAGTAACTCTACCCGCAACAGAAAAGTTCTTCGGAATAGGTTTCTACCCTACCCCAGATGATGAGAAATGGGCCGAAGAAAGAAAGAGAGAAGGATGGTTTCTACCACAGCCATTGCCCCATCTTTACGATACTTTTGTCAAGACCAAGTATGGCGAAGGAAAGAATGATGAGTTGTTCACAGTTGATGAAATTGAAGATATATGTGGAGCTATGAGACAAATGCTTTATGAAACCAACATGGTTCAGCCAGGAGAAGGGACTAGCACCACCGAAATGCTCTATATGGGATCAGATGCTAAACTCCAAAACTGGAAGGCTACGCCATTCCCGATCAGGCGGGGGTCCCGTTGTAATAATGCGGCTTTAAATAACATGACATGCTTGCGGACTTCGTGCCCGGACTCAAACACGCTGTTTAATTGTGAAATAATGAACCAAGAACCGGAATATGATGAAGAAGAGGCTTTTAGGGAGATAAATCGAGAATTAGAACAATTTGAGAACAAACCTAAGCCAAACCTGAATGACACTGAACCGGTTAATTTGGGAACGACCGAAGAAATAAGGGAAACCAAAATAAGCATTCACACAGATCAACATACTCGAGATGCAATAATCCAGCTCCTGTTCGAATTTAAAGATGTGTTTGCTTGGTCGTATGACGATATGCCAGGACTGAGCATAGATCTAGTGGTGCACAAATTGCCAACCCACCCCGATTGTCCTCCAGCACAGCAAAAGCAAAGGAAGTTTAAAACTGATATCAGTGATAAGATCAAAGAGGAAATCACAAAACAGTTGAAGGCAGGGGTAATCCGAGTAGTCCGATATACCACGTGGCTGGCCAATGTGGTTCCAGTACCAAAGAAAGACGGGAAAACCCGGGTGTGTGTGGATTATCGAGATTTGAACAGAGCAAGTCCCAAGGATAACTTCCCGTTACCTAACATTCACATCCTTGTTGATAACTGCGCCAAACATGAAATACAGTCTTTCATGGACTGTTACGCAGGATATCACCAAGTGTTGATGGATGAAGAGGATGCCGAGAAGACAGCTTTCACTACACCATGGGGAACCTACTGTTATCGGGTCATGCCGTTTGGGTTAAAGAATGCTGGGGCAACTTACATGAGGGCCATGACCACCATCTTCCACGATATGATGCATCAAGAAATAGAGGTGTATGTGGATGATGTAATCGTTAAGTCACGAACTCAGAGTGATCATGTTCAAGATTTGAGAAAGTTCTTTGAACGGTTGTGCAAGTACGATCTGAAGTTGAATCCAGCTAAATGTGCTTTCGGAGTCCCATCAGGCAAGCTCTTGGGTTTCATAGTCAGCAGGAGAGGTATTGAGTTGGATCCAACAAAGATAAAAGCCATTCGAGATTTACCTCCTCCAAGAACTAAGAAGGATGTGATGAGTTTACTGGGCAGGTTGAACTATATCAGTCGATTCATCGCTCAATTGACTACCACCTGTGAGCCCATATTCAAGTTGTTGAAAAAAGATGCGGCCATCAAATGGACGTCTGAATGTCAAGAGGCCTTCGATAAAATCAAGGAGTATCTGTCAAATCCTCCAGTATTGGTCCCACCGGAACAGGGGCGACCTCTCTTCTTGTATCTGACAGTGTTGGAAAATTCTTTTGGCTGTGTTCTCGGGCAACATGATGTAACCGGAAGGAAAGAGCAGGCAATTTACTATCTAAGCAAGAAGTTCACCAGCTACGAGGCCAAATACACTTTGTTGGAAAGAACATGCTGCGCTCTGACGTGGGTCGCTCAAAAGTTGAGGCATTATCTTCAAGCCCACACCACCTATCTAATAACCAGGTTGGATCCTTTGAAATACATATTCCAGAAACCGATGCCCACTGGGAGGCTGGCGAAATGGCAAATCTTGCTCACTGAATTTGACATAGTCTATGTTACTCGCACGGCAATGAAGGCTCAGGCGTTGGCAGATCATTTGGCTGAAAACCCGGTTGACGAGGAATACCAACCATTAAGCGCCTATTTCCCGGATGAAGAGATAAATTCAGTAGAAGCCATCTCTGAGGACACTCGTGCTTGGAAAATGTTCTTTGACGGAGCAGTAAATGCAAGAGGTGTAGGCATTGGGGCAATCCTGATATCACCCAATGGTCAACACTACCCAGCTACAGCTAAGCTCCGATTCTTTTGCACAAACAATACAGCTGAATACGAAGCCTGTATCATGGGCATGAATATGGCAATTGACCAAGACGTTGAAGATTTGTTAATCATGGGGGACTCTGATTTGATTATCCGGCAAGCCCAAGGGGAGTGGGAGACTCGAGATGTTAAGCTCATTCCCTATCGACAGCATGTGGAAGATCTCACCAAACGCTTCAAGTCGATAGAGTTCAGGTATATCCCTCGATGTCATAATGAACTAGCCGATGCGCTCGCCACTCTAGCCTCAATGCTGCCTTACCCGGGCAATGCCCATATTGACCCTCTGGAGATTCAAATCAAAGAAAAGCACGGGTATTGTAATGCGGTTGAGGCGGAACCCAACAGTCAACCCTGGTATCATGATATCAAGAGATTTCTGAAAACACAGGAATACCCTGAGCAAGCCACTGGAGATCAGAAAAGAACCATTAGACGGCACGCGAGCAGTTTCTTCTTAAGTGGTGAGTTTTGTATAAAAGGACCCCCGACCTCAACCTGCTAAGATGTGTTGACGCCGAGGAAGCCGGAAGAATTATGCATGAGATGCACGCAGGAGTATGTGGACCTCATATGAATGGTTATGTGTTGGCAAAGAAAATTTTGCGAGCTGGGTATTACTGGATAACCATGGAGAAGGACTGTTTCAGTTTTGTTCGGAAGTGTCATCAATGTCAGGTGCACGGCGATTTGATTCATGCACCTCCGACAGAACTCCATCCGATGTCAGCACCTTGGCCGTTTGTTGCTTGGGGCATGGACGTCATTGGGCCGATTGAGCCGAAAGCTTCGAATGGGCATAGGTTCATACTGGTAGCAATTGACTATTTCACAAAATGGGTTGAGGCCATCACTCTCAGGTCAGTCACCAAGAAAGCTGTGGTAGACTTTGTGCACTCCAATCTCATTTGCCGCTTTGGCATTCCTGCAACTATTATTACCGACAATGCAGCTAACTTGAACAGTCGCCTGATGGAGGAGGTATGTGAACAATTCAAGATAATGCATAGAAACTCAACTCCCTATCGGCCAAAAGCCAATGGTGCTGTCGAGGCAGCAAATAAGAACATCAAGAAGATTTTGAGAAAGATGATTCAAAGCTCCCGGCAATGGCATGAAAGGTTACCCTTCGCATTACTTGGATATCGCACCACAGTACGTACATCAAATGGAGCAACACCGTACTTGTTAGTTTACGGTACTGAAGCAGTCATACCTGCAGAAGTGGAAATTCCTTCACTCCGGATAATCGTTGAGGCGGAGATTGAGGACACTGAATAGGTTAAAACCCGACTAGAGCAATTGTCATTAATTGATGAAAAACGGATGGCCGCAGTTTGTCACGGACAGCTGTACCAACAAAGAATGGCCCGTGCCTATAATAAGAAAGTGCGTCCCAGGAATTTTGAAGTGGGACAGCTGGTACTCAGACGCATTCTCCCTCATCATCAGGAAGCAAAAGGGATGTTTGCCCCTAATTGGAAAGGTCCATACATCATCCGAAAAATATTGCCAAGAGGAGCACTGTATCTGGGAGACATCGAAGGGAATGATCCTGAGACAGCAGTCAATGCAGATGCAGTAAAAAGGTACTACGTCTAATCCTCATTCGGCGATGGCTTTTGTGCAATTGAGATGACGAAGGCTTTCCTTCTTGATATCCAAACGCAGTCAACCCTTCGTAAACCCATTTGAGCCGGTTATTCTTCTTTGGCTACCCTCTTTGGAACCCGGAAGTACAAAAAAAAAAAAAAACGAAAAAGAAAAAAAAAACAAACAAAATTGCCTGAACTACGTTTGACTTGATCCCGAAAGGGTACGTAGGCAGCCTCTCTCTGGGGTTCAGTCACACCAAAACAAAAGTCCCAATTTCCCCAAAAATGAAACTGGGGCAGATGATATAATGGTTCGGCCATGAATCCGCCGAAATGGTTCCAAAGTTGTAGTTCCGCCCAAAATCCTTTTTACCCCAAAACCTTGTCCAAGTCCTTCCGATCAATTGGCAAAGGCAGGGAAGTGGCAAACGTCATTGTTGGAATCTGACACAATGCAAATTGAGAGAAATAAAATGAGAGAGTCTTATCGGTGAAAACCTTCGGGCACCATAAGGCAATGGTGAGTAGAGAAATTAAAAATGAGAGAGTCCGTTGGGTGAAAACTCGTAAAGAGCACTATCGGGCGACGGTGAGAAGAGAAATGAGAGAGGTTGATTGGCGAAAACCCGCAAAGGGCGCGGTCGGCCGACAAGAAGATATCTCACCACTAAAAGAGTCCTGGCAAGGTTCCCTGGTTTTGAAATGCGGATCAATGGGTTCACGAGAAGTTGGAAAGTTTGGATGGGTCGGGCATCCAGTCCAAGAAGCATGTCATGTTCATTTGAAGCCAGCATGCACACCCCAGATAAGTCCTTCTTTTCCCCGAAAGGGATGCTTCTCTTTAAACTCATCTGCTTGCCTTTCGCATACTGTTCTTTGAATCCCTTTCGGTTTAACTCTGATTCCGTAACTAGTACAAAGAAAAGGTGGCAGGACCGGTTTCACAGGGCTCCGCCTGGTCAAAGTCAAAGAAATACCCGGCCTCAGCGAGTGCGTCAGGCCAATCTCGACTGACCATGGTGTTTAATGCTTTCAAAGCAAAAACATTGAAAAAGGGAAGTCAAAGGCAAAGGTCCCAAGGGCAGAATAAAGTGAAAAGGCTAAGCCCACCCGGGCGAGTCATCATGAAGTCCTAAAGTTGAACCCGGTCAGTTTTGAAAAGAGATTCACCCTCAAGACAAACGAGCAGCAAAGTTCTCAACGGAAATGGGGGCCGAGATCAAGCAATTGAGATGATCAAGGCCACAAAACCAACCACCGTTTCAAACTAACAAATTGTTCCTTGTTGAAAACAGGTTTAATGCAAAGCAACCGTGCAAGGAGCAGGTGCAGTCCAAAAAGAAATGAAGTGCGCAAGCGCTGAAACAGCTTTGCAGCAGGAAAACGACCAAAAAGGAAGTTTCCCCTCCTCAAATTCTTTAATGCATTTTGCTAAATAAAAGGAAAACATAAAAGAGGAAAACAAAAGAAGAAGAAAGAAGAGAAGAAATAAAAATGAAAATCCCAAAAGAAAAATAAATCATGGTAGCATAGGATCCCATTCCTTAAGTATCCCGGAACAAAAACCGTGGAGCTTTTTCTTTCCAAATCCCGGAACAAAAACCGAGGATCTCCCGGAACAAAAACCGTGGAGCTTTTTCTTTCCAAATCCCGGAACAAAAACCGAGGATCTCCCGGAACAAACACCGTGGAGCTTTTTCTTTCCAAATCCCGGAACAAAAACCGAGGATCTCCCGGCACAAAAACCGTGGAGCTTTTTCTTTCCAAATCCCGGAACAAAAACCGAGGATCTCCCGGAACAAAAACCGTGGAGCTTTTTCCTTCCAAATCCCGGAACAAAAACCGAGGATCTCCCGGAACAAAACCGTGGAGCTTTTTCCTTCCAAATCCCGGAACAAAAACCGAGGATCTCCCGGAACAAAAACCGTGGAGCTTTTTCTTTCCAAATCCCGGAACAAAAACCGAGGATCTCCCGACACAAAAACCGTGGAGCTTTTTCTTTCCCAAATACCGGAACAAAAACCGAGGATCCCTTTTACACATTCCCAATTTGATTAGATATGTGTCACAACTAACTCACGAAATTTTCCTAGTGAAAACTGGGGCAGAAAATTTCGTTCGTTCGTTTGTTTTGGTACCCTAAGCAGGTCAACCTCGAGACACAAGGTGTGAGATGATCAATGGAATCAAGAAAAGAAGAAAAGAACAAAAAGATGAACTCAAATGCGAAGCAAGCAAGGGCGCGGATTGCTCAAAATCTGATTGAAGTCACAAGCTCCGTTGACCCTGTGTCGACTCAATGCTGCAGGAAAAAGTAAAACACCTACAACTTGCGAGCATCAAGATTCAGATCGAAGTTCACAGCAAAATCAGCTAAGACTCAAGATCAAGTTTCAAGACAATTATAGACAGGAATCTTGTAACTCATAATTATTAGGCATAGCTATCTTAGCTTTGATTTCCTTTTGGTGTAATAAGGAGGTCAGCAAGCAGTAGCAGCAGCAACAGCAGTGAGATCACAGCCTTTGGTAGTCCCAGCTACCAAACCTTCCAGAACTACACTGACCTGATTCCTTTATAGCCAAGGATATGTAGGCAACCTTTGAAGCAGGGTTCGGTCAGATTTTTCAAAAATGCTTCTCATGGAGTGCCAAGCAGGCAAAAATCCCATAGTCGCTCATTTATCTTTGCCCGAAAACCCTTCGTGTCTTCAAGCAAAGAGGGGCAGCTGTGAGCACGTGATTTTTGCCACGCTTAAATTACTCCTATAAATTCATTAGACTTAGAATTTTTCTTTTATTATTTGAATTTTTAGGAATTAATTGCATGATTTTGTGTCTTGTTTGCATGTTTGTGTGTATTTTTAGTTGCTATAATTCATAAAAAGGTACAAAAAATATTGCATTTGCATTTAGAATTCGATTTTATATCTTTACTAGTTAATTAATATTGCTAAAATAAGAAAAAATAATAATAATAACATCTTTACATTTTTGGTTTAAGAATTAGTTAACGTTGGAAATTGATTAGTATAATCTTAGATTTAATATTGGGTCTTTAGTTTTTGATTTTAATAAAATCAGAAAATTCAGAAAATATAAATAAATAAAGTACAAAAAGAAAATAAGGAAACAAATGAAAGAAAATGAAACAAAAAGCAAGGGTTGGCAAAATGTTTGGGCCAATTTCGTGCAGCCCAAACCAAAATCACCAAAAATCAATCCATAACCCAGTCCCCACCCGTCCAGTCCAAAACCCCAACCCAGTCCAGAGACGCCCAAAAAACGACGTCGTTTTGGCGTCAATTAATCTTGACCGTCCATTTCTCATCATCCAACGGTCCTCACTCGTTCAAGACTTTTAAATAAAAATGTCCGAAAATTCCTCATTAAACCTAAACATTTCCCATCCTCCTCGTACCCCTGTCTCCCACCGCCAGCTACCACCGCCCTCCGCCCTAGCTCCACCGCCCCTCCGCCGTCCGCCGCCGCCGGAAATCGTCGCCGCCGGCGGCGATGTTCCGATGACCACCAAATTTACACCCCAGATTCCCCTTTTCTTCCTCTACTCAAATCCACTACCCGTTGCCTCCAAATCTTACCAGAACCCGTCGAATATCCATTCGAAATTTTCCGGCCAAGTCGCAAGTTATGCCAAACGGTCCCAAATTAACACCATGGGACCGCCTTGATCTTCTCTATCCAACCCCCATAGCCACATATCTCAAATATGGCCAGATTGCCCAAATATCCGATCAAAATCCGGCAGAACCCTAAATTAGAAAATCTTGGGGATTTTCGACCATAACTTCCCTAATCATGTGTGTTCTTTTGGAAAACACACGATTAGGGATGTTACGCGTCAAGAATCCCGGAGGATTCAAACAAATGACCAGTCGGAGCTCACCCCATTGTCAGTCAAGTGCTCAAGCTAAGTAAGTTTTCCTCGTCCTCCTTCGTTAATCTTTTCCTTCTGACTGGTACTTCCTCTTGAGCAATCAATTTAGGGATTGAGTTTATTTTTTCCTCATCTTCGCTTGGGCCAGTGGTCAAATAGATTAGCATTTGTTGTCTTTTAATTAATAATTGGGCCGTTTGTCAATTTACTTGTGACTGAGTTCTTTAGGATTAGGATTAATCATGCTTAGGGTTAGTTTAGGTTTTTAGTTGTTTAAATCTTCTCCATGCTTCATGGATAATTTGTTCTATT